>NC_091937.1:30710204-30775204 GCF_041260155.1 Ptychodera flava
GAACGGTATCATATTTGGTAAAAATACTCAGAAGACTGGTACATTTTAAATAACACTTTTATATATTAAATATAATTTTATCGTCAGGAGATTCAAAAGGAATGTAAAACTAAATCTGAAATTTCAGTTCTGTTTATTTTAGATACACTTAATGTGTTGTGAAATAATCACGAGTAAACAGAAATAATGGGACATGCGAAAATGACCATCTTTGGTCTTGAAAGTGATCTCTCTTATCCGCAAATATTGCCGAACGTACGAGAAGTTATGGAGGATTTGCAATCACATATGGCAAGCCCTAGAATGCCTAAGCTTTTTTAATAAAGTAATTTTAGCACTGAATGGTTTATCAAGTAGCATAGGGTGTTTTTTCATCACTGTGACAGGAGTATCTTTGCCTGTTTTGTGTGTCTAACGTGTGTATACAGAAAATATGACTTCATGTTTACCTAAAAGATGAAAATATGAAAATAGTTTTTATTGTATAACTACTTTGGTTAATTACAAAATTATATAGTTTCTTGTTCATGCCGCCTTTACTGTTATATTCATTCACGCCATGCTGTTTAAATCTTATAGCAATCGGTCAACAGGCGATCTGATGCAGTATACTTGGTAAGGTGACCCTACTAAACTTCGCATTAGTGATACTGTTACAACTTTGGGTTATTTTCCTGCACACAGTTCATGAAGTCATGAAGTCAACTTCAATTTTCGAGGTGGCAGTAACAAGATCAAGATATGGTAAAAACGGCTGGCCAATACTTTAAAGAGTGCCAAAGAGCAAGTTGGATGCACAGTCGGAAAATATTAAGTAAACTTTGTCGGTTAAAAAGACACTCAGTTCTATCTTTGCTTTGTTTTGCGTTCAAGTACATTCGTGTAGGATGTTTTCTTCACTTTCAGTGGCACATGATTTTCTGCGGTGCTATCTAATTGGTACGACGAGTCTGCTCAGGCAATTAGCCCCTTGCATTCGAGACACATTATACAATTGCATTCTATAGGTTTGAAAGCTCAACAGCGAGACTGGTTTCCGACTTTGTAATGTTGTAGCTGGTATGTCGAGTACTTGTAGAGTAACTGACTAAGTTTGCAGATGTACGAGTTGTGGGAATGGACACTGGTTCCAGCATGAATACACTTACAATAACTGCAATGTTTACTCTGAAGATTACAAGAATAGTTAGATGGTATGGAAGGTTATTCTTTGTCAACAGATTACACAAAACCCTTCAATGACTCTCGAGCATGAACAGTCGTTAAAGTTCCACTGCAGGCTTTTACTGTAGCAGCTTTTTAGCGCAAGCTGCAGTTTTGCAAAGTACAGTAAAGGAATTGTGACCAAAAGTCCGTTTACCATGTTTCAGATATTCATACACGAATAAACCACTGACGCTTTGTTTTTACGGAAGGGATCAGCTGGACGACGCACTGACCATTGAGACTTATTTATGGGCAAACGTATGAAGATAGGAATCGAAGGGTAAAGCCAAGCCGGGCCGGGAGCAAGTTCAGTTTTTCTTTCCAGTAACTCGAGCCCAATAATAAACATAATTTTCCGGCGCAGAGCCCTTTCTTCTTGGTGTAATAGCAATAAATCAGAGAAATTTCCCATTTTGTAGTAAAAGTCATTAGTTGGAGACCAGTTTGTCCTAGAACATAGACAAGTGAAATATAAAAGGTGCAGAACAACGACTGAGGAGTTCGCTTACCGCACAATTTGTGCGTGACAATTATATTCGGTCAAAGTCATATATGCGTTCATAGAGGTTTGCTCTTCATTTGTACAAGTACTTAGCCAAAGAAACACCTAGATATTTTCAGGTCGACCAATGTCCCAAATGCTTAAAAACTATATACATTGCCAGATAAGTGACTCCACGGAAGAGACATCACGTGGTACTTACAGTGAAGGGGCGCTTGTTTCTTGTGTCGTCTGCTCCTGTTTTGTGCAATGAAAATTTAGTAAATTCGGTCCTTTTATTAAAGCACGATTAGCTTTTTGTACTACGCACTGTCAGTGTGGAAGGTTAAATGGAATGAAGTTTTTGCTTAAGTTTGTATTTCCCATTTTTTGTGAAGATCTGTAATTACTTTACACGTCCCATATGTGGCGGTAAGTGGCGAATGAAAGAACACGTGTGCCTCAATGCGAACCATCGATTTTTGTTATCATGACACTGAGAATAAAGTTCTGAATGGTCCAGCCACTTCGAAGGTGATTGAGAAACGAGTAGTCACAGCTGTCATCGCCGATCGCTTGAATATTGTTTGCGTGCAGGCGATCGGAAGAACAAAAACCCCCCCAGAAGTTCAAGTTGCCGCCATAGATGAAGAGTCCTTTTAGGAAAGAGGAAAGCCCAGGCGTTCCACCATAGTCATGTCGTTGCACAGACAAAACATAATGTCGTATCGTGTTACAAGATCCTTGTACTAAATATTCGCCTTTATTTGCAAGAATGAACATCACTGCATGGTCCAACATGCATATCAGGATTATTAAGAACACGGTTTCGAGAACGCAATCAATTAACGCTGTATACCCTGACAACGTTCACATTCAAACAGAAATAGAAGTACCCAAAGACATTATTCTTACTTATCTAAAATTCACTAATATTCACCCGAACAACTGATATAGAAGGCACTGTGGGCGTACCTGAACTGAAAGTTCTGGTATCACTTACCGTTGTTCAAACCTTTGCCTGAACCAAGCTGATAAATCTGCCAAAACAACATCGATATTTCATCACTTGGCGCGCCAGTACATATAATGACGTTCAGCAATATTTTCAGTTGAAAAAAACCGGAAATGTGCGTCAGTCGTTGACTTTTTCTCTGGTGTTCAACAACGTTCGTGCTTTTCTGGACTTATTTTCTGTGGGATGGTTGAAATATGAGCACACCTCATGTTAAGTAAATACGGGATACATCAATTGAAATGTCAAGCTGTCATTCACTTTTGTTTTGTTTTGTTTAGATTGAAAAGGACGGGCATGTAAAAAGTTAAATTTAAACACCAAAATACTCAGCCCGCGATGGTAAGACCAAAGAAAAGATACAAAAGTGATTCAATGACGCGTATTTTTTTTGTATTTTTATCTCGTCCCCGAACCACATCAGTAATCAAAATGTTGAATATACCAGTATTTTATAGGATCTATCAGCCATATTGTGAGCACATTATGTCATTGCCTGAGCGATCATGTTTTCTCCGTGATCCGACGTAAAACACAACCGTTACCATTGTCTATAACGGTAGAGTGCGCCTTGGGAAGAGATATTTGGACTCTCAAAATTTTACAATATTCTTTTAGTCCATCTCTTGTGGGAACACATTTCGAAGGTTACAGAGCTGAATTTAGACCGCCTTAGGTTTGTAAAAATCGTTAACTTTATATTCCCATATAGAGATAACACAGGGACAGCGGCCATTTTGAATTTCAAATATAGGTAAATATTGGGTTATTTCTCGAGTACCAAAATTTGTACGGTGACCCCTTGATTTTTGTAGTATCATTGAAAAAGGAAAGTGAGAGCAAAAGTTTAGGTCCTTCATTTACAAGGAACGAACTGCCTTAAGACATTTTCACGATAAGTTTATTCAACTGAATTGCTTGTAAAATAAACTCTCCGAAGAGTTTTCTAATGTTGATGGTTACAAACAACATACGTATACGGAGTCATGATGAGATCACACATCGTCTCGACCCTGCAGAGACACTTGAATTTAACGTTATTCAACTATAAACAGAATGCGCGCAAATGTTTTACACTAATTACGAAAACAATTGTAGACAATTATTTAAAGTTGCCCATGAGGCAGTGTTGAAATTGACCCAAGGTATGAGTTATGTAGTAAATCGAACTTTACTAATTGTATCTACGTTAAAAAAACCAAACAAGCATACGGCATCAGGGGAATTTCGCCCGTCCAATGAACCTTCTCAGGCCACGTTGTCAATGGCTGCCGGTCCAGTGAGCCGTCGCAGGCCCGTTTCCATAATAACGTGGGCCGACGAAACCAGTAGTCTAAACTATGTTTTAAATAAAACCTAGAGAATAAAGTAGTTCACTGTATTTCATGTGCCACACAGCCTGAGAAAGACAAGATATGAATCAAATGACGAATTCGAAATTTGGAACAATTTTCCGGTTCGTATGATTAGGTTTATTATTATACATGTATTTCACTACAATGCCGCACGCTTGCTAGTACACGTTTTCTGTCAGGCTCGTATAAAAATCCTAGAATTGGTCACAAAAGCTCATCAGCTTGTCCTTTCCCATTGACATCAGCCCAATTATGACGTCACTCCGGCCGTCTGTTACTTCAGCGACCGCCATATTGAAATGACTGATAGTCAGATTAAGCAATAAAGCACACCCAGCTACGGTTTACCACTCGATTTTGACCAGTTCACTTCATATATGCACTCGCCATCGCTCGTGCACACATATCGTGAACTGGTCAAATCTCGTTGTATACCGTCGCTGGATGTGATTTATTGCTATTTCATCATAACAGCATATTGGAATTCTGGCATGGAAAGTCATAAAAGGATATTTTCTCTTGCCGAAAGCTCGCACATGTGCCAACCGTGGTATATTGCGAATATACCGTGGTTCTTTTCATATCTCGACCAATCAGATCGCTGCATTTGCACCATCAATATAACGGTATGATATAACAACCGTTTAACAATATACTTCAAATATTACAACGCACCTCGTGGTAAAAGTATCCTTTTGTATATGTATGTTCTGTTTATATAAATCTATATTTGTAAAAAATAGCCATGGTTCCGTAAACAAATGTATTTATGTATTTCATGTATTTAATACATGATATACCCTATAATACTTACTGTATTAAAATGGATTATTGCCTGTATTTTAGCTGAAGAGTGCATATACAGATGAATACAGCAAAAGAATCAATTTTTTGTATTCAGCAAGCCTGTATTCATGTGGATTCATGTGAATTCACGCGTATTATACTATAATACAGGCACTCATTCATGTGAATTTATCTGAATTATTGGGTTTTCATGCAGTGATAGCCCGTCAGCTGACATAGCTTGCGCTGTCAATGTACACAAACTGAAAATTCTATCTATGCCCGAACAAAGCTGATAAATCAATCCAAACAGAGATCGATAATCCAATGCCTTTGAAATGTCCAGCATTACTTGAACGGACAAAATATGTATTAAACTTTTCCAATCGTGGGTAAAAAACCATGAGTGTATGTTAATCGTCAACTCTGTTAACTTAAAGACCATCGTAAGCCAACAGGAAAAGTTTTTTTTTTCTCTACATTTTTATGTTCATGATTGCTGATTTTTTTTTCGGTTGGATGATTCAAATATAGGCATACCCTCATAGGCTAGTCGTGAGTAAATAAGTAATCTATCAATAGACAAAGAATGTCAATATGCCGAGACATTATTTACTTTTGTTTAAACAAACACGGGCGAGTAAAAAGTTAAATTTAATTACCAAACACTACCTTTTTCTTACCCAGAAAAAGACGCCCTAGATTATTCTACGATGGTACACCTAACGCATACACGAGTTGAACATTTCCCTGGAAGCAAGGTCGAAACATTTGCTACGGGACAAATATTAGTTATAAACCTAGAAAGTAGGCAATATATGTTTAAATTTCTATCTGTTTCACTTCTTGTAAAATTCACACCCAATTAAAGTTTCAGAACGAAAATGTTTTATGCTGAAGACCTTTGACCAGATGGCTCATCTATGTCAGAAGTGAAGTGTTTACGTTATTTCCACCTTAAATCTGCAATGTCATTCTATTCTAGTGTATAGATTAGTTGTTTCTAGTACAACGCGTCGCATCTTTGAGTATAAAATGATCATTTAGGACATTTTATGGTGATAGTTTCAGCACGGTTGCAAATTACTACATGACTATTATACAGTATAAAAAAGTGTAATGAATCACATTTTTGCCGTTGTCTATATGGAATTCAACCAAAGTGATACAGTGCGAGTATGTGCCTCAAAAGTAAAAGACTTAACCTTTCGCTCAAGCAATCTTTCAACCACAGTCACTTTCAAAATCAACAATAGAAATCAGGGGTCACAGGATTTACCGATATTTACCGATATTTGAAATTTAAAATGGCACCATCCCTGTGTTAACTCTATGGCGCGAAATAAAATTTTCAAGTTAAGAAACAAACAAACAAACAAAGACAGTGAAAGTTTACCTTGCTCAAAAGGATTCAAAACAACCCCCACAATTGGTAGATCAGAAAAAAATTAAAAAATTGATAGTACAAATACCTGTCCCCGCGGCGCATTTTACTTTAAGTGTATATTAAACCACTTGAGTTGTAAGAAAGTGGTGTTTATCTGCATCAGAAACAGTGTAAAGCATTTAATTATTCACTGGGATCTAATTTCACTATTTTCGATGAAACATAAAAACCACTAGATTAAATTCCAGTGAAAATGTTAAATGACAATAGAATCTATTTTTACCGGCAAAAACAGTGCTCTTAAATCCCAGTGAGATGTCTCAAACATCAAAATAGTGAAATTAAATCCCCGTGAAAATTAATGATTTTACAGTACAACACGATTTGAACTAATTCGGTAGAATTGGATCTTTGAATTTCTCAAAAGTATGAAGTGTCCTATCACTTAAAGTTGCAATATTACAAATTACCCACGAAAACAAGTGTATTGCATACAAAAGAAAATCAGAAGATCTTACATTTGCAGACTAAACTACACTATCCAATTATCATAAAGTTGTTCCAATCGTGTTGCACGTTTAAGATAGAGGTAACGAAGTAAAAAGTCGCGGTATGTTAAGGAAACGTGCTCGGCAGTCAAAGCACAGTGATCATGACGAGTGGCAAAGCTTATACTACCACTAAAACATACTTAGCCGGGGAACTTGTGCAGTGTTGTGCCGCGAATCACCTGACTAGACTCGGTGATTTCTGTACCCTCAGGCCACGTGCCAGGCATAAATAGATTTGATAATCTCTAAAAACTATGTGTCCTTACCCGCAACATTTCGAAGTCTGAAATCTATTTCGAGCGACTGGAAACCCTAGTAAAGGACAATGTTGCGCGTGATACAAGTCATTTTTAGTTTGGTCTTCTAGAAGACGAGAACAACGATGGCGCCAAATGTTGTGGTAGCGTTTGCCATCCTGTTCTCTCAGGTGAGTTATTCTGACATTATACACGTATGTTTAACGAGTTGTTTCATTGTAGTTGTAAAACATTGAACTTGCGATGTTTGTTCGGAAGTCAGAAATTTAACGTACCACAGCGTATTGTCTCACTTTTAAACCATTGGGTGTAACTCTCGAACAACTTGCCGTTGGTTTCCGCGATTTTTCCGTGCCCGATTGTCGTCAGACAAAGTTGGTTATTTTGCAGAGTAAAATATTGAATTGACAGATTATGAATGTGCTGAAACTAATCTTTAGTAGAATAGTAAAACGGCTATTGCAGAAAAAAGTTGGCGATTGGTAATTTGCGATACAGATTCTTAACTTTCTTTTCATAAAGTTGCGATCAATAGGTTTAATCGCTCGTGCTGATGAAGCCTTAATTCTTGCTGTTGTTGAAATTCTCTCAAAAGATGTGCTTTTGTGTTGCATATAAGCTCACCACACTTTGGCTTACGAAGCATTTAATTTTGACAGCAAAGATATTTAAATTCCTCGACGAATGTGGCGTTATCTTGGAAATACAATTGTGGGACCAACATATGTTTAAATGTATTAATTTTCAAATATTATAGTTGATAACCAGATAAGGTCCAATCGTATGGCTTATAATTTTCCAAAGTAGACCTATCGACTGTTTTGGACATCGTCAGCTCCAAAAAGCCTAATTGGTGGCTATCACCCAGGCCAGAGCACATAATTGTTACCGAAGTATAACCATGGTGAGCCAGAGTGGTGAACAATTAGAAGAAAGACATGCATCGTGTCATCAGTCAATAGAGGGCCTATTTCTTGATAAAACTAGCTCATATGTTGAGTTTACCGATGAAAGGATAGACATCATCTTCATTTATTATTTATGTCATCGATAAGTTTGCCAGATGGAAGGTTGTAGGATTAGAAGCAATAATAAATTATGCTCAGTTTTGTGTTTTGTCCCTGTACGCTGTTCTCTCTCCTGTTCACTATCTGATATGTATGAGTGCCTTCATTATCTTGTCATGTGATTCAAACTCAAAGTAGAATGCACCTCTTGGACAGGTATTCGAACTCCCAAACTTTTACAATTCTTTTGTGATCTACAACTTGGGGGGTCGTTTTGAAGCTCTTACTGCAAGAAAAAATTGCAACGTCTTATTTCTTCGTGAATCGGAGATTTTATTTTTCCCTATGGAGTTAACACAAGGATGGTGGCCATTCCGAATTTCAGATATCGGTAAATGTTAAGTCGGGAAATTATTTCTTAGTACCAGAATTTGCACAGAGACCTCCGATTTTTGTTCGTGATTTTTGAAAGAGAATGGCTGAAAGATTCATCGAGGAAAGTTTGAGCAAAGGTTTAAGTCTTTCATTATCCAGTCACACATTACCTTAATTCCGCTTTTTCATGTGTTGAGTCTTACAATTCGGAGGTATTTCATTGAATGTGACTTTTTACCCGATTGAAACCACAGTATTTTCTACCCTGGGTTGACAACTGTGCTGGTGCCATGGACAGAATTGTCCCCGAGGCTGTCTTTCGCCCAGTTTAAGCGATGTATTCATTGCTTCGCTTCGATAAAGTTTGTGGGCGGTGTGTGGTAGTGAGCGTATGAGCGTGAGTGATTCACGAACTCTACAGTGTGTAGAGGGTTCACAGTCAGAAAAATTGTAACAACTTAGCTCTGTTACTGAACCAATCATTTTTGGGATTGGGGATTTGGCCGAACGGTTTTGTCTATGGCTTCTCCGCTAGGTGACTGGGTACCGTGCATTGTGAGTTCAAACCCGATTGAAACCACCGTATTTTATCTCAGTAGTCATCAATCTCATTTGATAACATTTTCATCACCACTGACGCAATTACGTGAGCCCAGTTATCTGTATTGGTACATCTGATCGATTTATCGAATTGTCATTCCTGTCGTGAAAGTAAATGGGGACAGCTTACACTATTCATCTTAAATATCTGTAGTTAACACGATTGGAACTAATTTTGAATAATTGGATAGTGAAGTAATGCCGGTTTATCAACAAAAATAAGCTCATCTGCTTTTCTTTATTAGTTATACATTGTTTTTATGATTATTTGGTAATATTGAAACTTTTAGCTGAGGGCACATAACGCTTTTAAGAAATTTGAAAATACGAAGGTCCAATTAATATCTTAAAACGTTCAAATCATGTTGGTGAGAAAAGAATCGATGAGGTACCGATATACGCCAGTACTATCGCTTCCTGTATTGCACAAAAGAACTGTAAAACGAGTTTCCATTACACTGTAGTTATACATTTTGTTAGACGTTGTTCATTGGTCCTGTGTCAGAGTACAATGTTATGCAAATATGACAGATATGCAATATCTAACTAAGCTTAATGCAATATCCGAGCAATTATGTAAGGCGTTGCCGTAACATGCTACTATTTGAATGCAAAATATATTGTTAATATTGGAAGCATTGTAACTTTACGCCATTTCAAACAATTGGTTATCAACATTATTGCATTATTATCACTTTTTTATTCTGGTAATTTTAATGGAATCTATTAATATTCATATCTAGATTGCAGTTTACAGAACAGCGGCACAATGTTGCCAGTCTACATCAGGTAAGTCGCAGACATTCTCAGATGATATGTGGCAAGTGTTCAATTGGCAAACGATCTTGAAGGGTTGCTGTTTGATTGCGCGAATCATGATATTTCAGGTCTAGATTTCTTCCCCGCGAGTGACTGTTGTGGAAAACAAGAACCGAATACAAGTCAATTTGTCTGTCAATCGTCACCGATATAGCTGTTTTTTCGACGTCTTCTCTGTTTTGGTTGGACCTTTAACTGTTGCGGTCATAGCTTACCATTGAAAAGAAAGTTGACGATGTTGTTATCCGCTAATTCCGTATCAGACAACACTATGTATATACACATAATTCACACCATGATGATCTGTATTCTTGTACCATTCAATCAATCAATCAATCAATCAATCAATCAATCAATCAATCAATCAATCAATCAATCAATCAATCAATCAATAAATCAATCAATCAATCAATCAATCAGTCAGTCAGTCTGTCAGACTATCTAGATAGTCTACAAAATGTTTAGCATGATAAAACTGCAAGTTCACTTTAACATCCATGGTGTCTCTTACATTGAAATGGTCTTGGTCAGTTTCGCTCGACCAGTGTGCAACAAATAATATAAAAAGAACAGGCAATAGTCTATATCTTACGGACTGTCTCCTCCTCCCTACTCCCCCTCTCTCTCTTTCAGTTTATCCTACCCATACTCTTTGTATCCCCGATCAACTCATACAGTCCATTACGTTTACATGTACTCGAGAATTATTGTCTGTGTAGAAGTCAAATTTCATGAACAGATTCCATTTTAGTATCTTAAAATAGCTAGAAATTAGCCTGGTCTGTGTGGCAGAAGCTGTGATTCGTCTAAAAAATTTTTTTTTGTATGTTTGGCCTTGGCAATAGAATCAATAATTCAGGCAGCTGCTGGGCTGGACACAAAGCTCTAAAGGCAGTGTCGAAAGCAAAGGCATATTCTGCTTTGCTCGATTTTATCGGTTTGCTACCGAGCCCCCCCCCCCCCCCCCCCCCCCCCCCCTCCCCCCAGTAATTTACCTTTGCTTGCTTGCGGTCCAGCACGCACAAATAGCACCGTTGCATGTAGTCTGTACTCACAGCACATATCTACTATCAGCGAAAGTTCAAGCAAAACAATGCTATGATTTTAAGTTCATAGGAAATTGTAATGTATAATCGCATGCGGTTTATCTAAGCTCACAAATCTGACTGCTGGCAAGTTGTTTCTTGCAGATTTCACCTGGATGAGCAAAATGGCAATTATTGGCATATCTTCTGATCTGCCGCAGGCGTTGTTGGCCGATAGTTTTATTCTAACGATAGTATCGGCACGGTATTGATAGATAACCTTTATCAACTAGGTCCCATCAATCCTTTAAAGAATTGACACTTTATAGCTCTAAAGTTTGTGAATTGGGAAATTTCGCCCTTCTCAGGCTTCTGATCATATGTGCTTCTAAACATCAGATATATCAACATATCAACAGATATTGCACATGATCACATTCTTTTTTAATTGTAGACTGGAAACTGGTCTTCAAAGGCACTGCTGGCGTTGGCGGCAATCTATACGACCTGTTTTTATCTGATGGAGGACTGAATGAAAATGTAGCCGGAGCTCAGGCTTTGACAAACGGGTTCAAAGGTCACTACAAAAATCGTCTCATGGACAAGTGGGAAGCAATCGGTGTGACTGAGGTATGTATTGTTTATATGCTGTACAGAGTATAGGCCAATTCTTGAAATTTCAGACCGCTTGTAATAGCATATGAACTTCAATGACGTAATGTCATGTTTGATTGCCACATGTAGTATTGGTTAAGCTTATACATTTAGATTTCTTACCACTAAGTATTTTCATTCAAGAGCTTGTTTTTTAAATAAACATTTTGGTTTAACAATAGCCATGAATGTTGTGTTTTACATCAACAGTTCTAGGGGCATGAAATAAATTACCATATTCACTTTGCATGAAGTTATTGATAACCTCATAAAAACCTCATAAATTATGACCGAAGAGGATTTTTCAACGTCACAATTGTTAGAATTGCACGGTCTATATAGTTCCTGCTTGAAATGTGACGTATATGAGTGTCTAATGTCACGTAATGGCATTCTCGGGGTTGCAGCCTCTTTCTTCAAATAACCACGTGACTTTTGGAATTTTATTTCCAGCAAGCAAGATAGGTAATTCATTGGAACTATAAGCCTGACTTTGATGAAATTAGGCTTTACATTAAATGTGCCATTTTGCTTTTGTTCACATCATTCTGTGCTTTAGGTTAAATTCGCTCTGTACACTGGCGGCGTGGAGAAAGCAAGCTTGCTTTTCAATGGTATCGGTTCTGATAAAGTGAATTGGTTTAGTACTGGAAGGTTAAGACAAAGTCCGTGGCAAGATCTAATGAACACAAGGCTACATAATGGACAAGATGGTCAATTTTTCTCGGTAGCTGGGTAAGCACTTTTCCATTTGTTACAGTACTGTGTCAAACAACGATACCTAACTATCATATTAGACACGGGTTGGTCAAAGAGTGAAACTGGTGTACAAATTACCTATATTTATGTCGTAAAACTTAAGTGAATTCTATTATATGTCAGACTGGCAGCATCATCAACACATTTTTATCTCTAAGATGAGAAAATGTTTTAGTACCTTCCTCATTGACATTGCTGGTAGACTTTTGTCTTTACATTTGTTTGTTTGTCTGTTATTTATTTACTTATTTATTTTTCTATTTATTTATTTTTCTGATGATCTCCACTTGGCATGTGGCAATATTTTATGTTTATTTTGGACTCACGTCATGTCTGTATACACTTCATACACGGAGTCAAGGCGTCTGCTTATGAGACGTTGTGAGCACTCCTCGGGTCGGCGACTATTTGAATAATTACTTGTATTTTGCTCCGCCTTTCCGTTTTTTGCTTTCAGAGAAATTACCGCCAGTCGGCGTTTCTACATAAACAATAACTATGGTGGTTGTGAGAACGACGCTGGTTGGCTGGCTGTGATTGACGATGGCCATACAGTCTGTGCCTGGAGTGACTCCAGGCCCAAACCATACTTCATATATGCTTCCGACTCTATGGTGAACTATGAAAGAGGTACGTTGTAATATCTTTGGCATGTTTCTCTTGGGTGTTTAGCTTCCGACAGAAACTTCAAGATGTCCATTCATTATAACCTCTTCCTTTCTAACGTGCACGACAATACATACAAATACTGCCGCACACAGAAAATCATTGGCCTTGCCCTTGCAACAAATAAAGGATAACAACAGTACTATGAATATGCCATACAATCAGATACTGTTAAAGGTATACTGTCACCTGTTCCAATTTTGCCACAGTTACCATGGATAGAGAAAACCTGACCCATCCCAGATTTTTAGGGGGTGGCCGCTTTTTAAAAATAGCGCCCTCACACGGGCAATTTGAATACAAAGGAACACCCCTTTGACCATATACGGGCATATTTCGATTACAGGTGACTGTTCACCTTTAAGGTAGAATGCGCATCGGAGACAGATATTCAGACTCTCCAACTTTTACAATTCTTTTCTGATCTACCAATAATTGTGGGGGTTCATTTTAAAGCTCTTGGAGGTGTAAAAACTTTTCACCGGCTTAGTATTTGAAAATTCGAAAATTGTATTTTTTCTCCATAGCGGTAACAAGGGATGGCGGCCATTTTGACATTTAAATATCGGTAAATCTTGAGTTATTTTTTTCTCTAGTATTAAAATTTGCACGGTGACCCCCGATTTTAGTTCTTGATTTTGAAAGAGAATCAAGAAAATTGTTGAAATTTTCCTGAGGGAAAGTTTGGGCAAAAGTTTAGGCCTTTCACTTGCGAGTCACTTACTACCGTAAGGATACATCAATGCAAATAATATTGGATAGCATTATACCGTGGGGAGCGCTTTAAATGAATTAATAATGGAATCGATATCCGGTTTCCTTGACTTCAAAGTCAGCTAATTTTGTATGTATCCTTTTGTTTCATTTTCTTCTTGAGAGGCTATAGATCAGTAGATCTTCACAAAACCTTGAATAGGTTATGGTGCTAACGAAGATATTTACCGATTCATATTGTCTTCTTCTGTAGATAATACATGACGTATACGCCTAATTATTTTCAGGAAACCCTCAGTTTGCTGACGTCTTCGCCATTTTCATCAAGCACCAGTTCGGTATGTAATGTTTTGTAAAACGTTCAACTAAAACCTGTATTGGGCCGAAACATAAGGAAGGAAATCCAGATTATTGAAATTATTGAGACCTTTAGCACTTCTATCTGTTATTTTATTTTATTTTATTTTATTTTATTTATTTAGTTTTATTTTATTTTTTATTTTATTTTTGGCGCATAACCTACTTACTGGGCCTACAGTATGTCATAACTCGATACATGTTCGTATATCTTTGTGTGTGTATCTGTGTTGGTGTGTGACTAAACCTGAGTTCACGGCCGAAGTAATGAAATTTAGTATCCGGCGTATTCATAAACAGATCTTGGCTGATTAGATTTTCGTAGGCAGTACATTTAGCTTGCCTTATAATCAACGATCTTTTTTACATGCCATAAATCGTAAAGTTAGCAGGCGGCAACTTCAACAAGAGCTCTGTATGTGTGCCTTGTTTTTGCATGCTAATACGCTTTACTGTTGATTAAACTCACTTGATGCAGACACAAATTATGTTTGTACAAAGGCAAAACAAGCTGTATCTGGGCTTGTAAATGAGAGGTTAAGATTGACTCTACGCGTTCAAGATTAAGATACAATGTAACACTACCATGCACTGGTCCATGTACCAGTCTTGTTCAGACAACTTATTTGTCCTATCTATACCATAACCAAAGGAAAAAACTGGTGTCATTGTAACTTACAGACTATCGTCTATAGACCAAAAATGAATTTTCCTGTATATATTTTTACCTTATCACAGTGTGTAGTTGATTTCAATTTCCCTAGACACACTGTCTGCATGGGACACACAAGTTTGCGTGATTCTATAGTAGTGGTCTCATAAAAGTGTGTTGCTTCAATAAACTAATTATCGCGTAGAGGCATTAATGAATGGAAGTGGCATCTTGTGTTTAACACAGGGTGCCAATCATTAGCTGCTCTCATTTACAACCCTTGGCAGGGCCTGTTTTGTCTTCCTACAAGCAGACTGCATCAAATAGACTTAATCTACAGTAAAGTGGCCACGGGTGTATTTTGCAACTCGACATACCTTCGAGAAGACAGGAGGGAACGGTGATTGCTTTCTTGCACATCAGTAAAACAGTCAAAATATTAAACAAGTGTCCTTTATACTTGATGTATCATTTGATTTTCTTCTGTCATGTTCTTTTCTCTTTTACAATGCAGACTATATTGAAAACGGCCAGGGTAAGTATCGCCTGCTGCATTTTTTCAGATCGTATTGCTCATGCAAATTGATTGAACCTTTTATTGAAGTAACAGTGATAACATTTGCCAAATTATATTTTCTATATTGTCACTGATCAAGTTTCGGGTAGACGTGCGACAAAAACAAAAACTAAATGCCATTAATCTTCATGTTGCCGCCCGTCGTACGATCGACCAATAGAACGCATGGATGTTGAAGTCCATACTGACGTCCCATAAACTGGGTACCGAGTGCTGTGTGTGTGACAAGATCTGAGCCATGCAATTTTTAATGTGCCTTGGGAGGGGCCGGGTAGGTTCATGAGCCGATATCATAGTAACACTACTGGCGTTGTTGTTATTGTTGTTGTTGTTGTTGTTGTTGGTGGTGGTGGTGGTGGTGTTGCTGTTGTTGCTGTCCTTGTTGATAATACTTGCAGATTGGGAACTGGTGTTCAAAGCCGTTAGTGGCTCTGGAGGTAATGTTCTAAATCTTTGGAACAGCGACGGTGGACGTAATGAAGACAACGAAAGGGCAAAAGATTTGAGCTCGTATTTCCGTGATCACTACAAGAACTCTATAATAGACCACTGGTCAGCCATTGGCGTGAAACAGGTTAGTGAGCGGTTTGGTAACTGTGGCAGACACAAAACAGAGACTACTTTCCAGTAACAGCACGCAGCGCTTAGAAAATCTCAGCGTCACCTGTTTTGGGCGGGTCTTCAAAGGGTAAATATTTCACGAGCGTATCGCTTTTACCCGTCTTGTTTTCCAACAGGCCATTAAGCTTTGCTGAACAAGGTCCACCGTAACATTCTTTAGAATTCTTTTGAAAGCCAGGCATTATTGTCGAATATACAACATATGTAAAACCTTGGCATCTTACATCAGTATAAGTAGACATAGGGGTTCATGAATGTTGCAGCTTTCTCGGAGGAACTGTTTCTGAAAAGATAGTTTCAAAATAATCCATCCAAACTGACGTCCTTATTTCTATGTTTGCGGTGTTAAAACGTTACAGGTTAAAGTTGCTATATATGACGAATGCAGAGAGGTCATGTATATGACCTTTAATGGTGAAGGCAGCGATAAGAACAACTGGTTCAGCAAAGGAAGACTGACCTCCACTTCGTACACTGACCTTGACCCCAACAGCCAAACGAATTATTTTTCAATCCCTGGGTACGTTAAACATTTCCTATTGACAACGTTGATGCAGTAATTTTTGATCAGATATTTGTATTAAGTGTTACAATGAATTAGAAGCCGTTGGTTGTTAGATACAAAAAACGGGCCACTCATCCACTACTAGATTATAAATTAGGTTTCCATCTAAAATGGTCTACCAGTCATATTTGTAAGATTATATCAAAAGTGAAGTTACTGTTATATCTCTGGCCTTATTAAGAAACTGATATTCAATGGACGTACAAACAGATAACCTGAATTTATCACATGTACAAGCCAATTTTGTCGTCTGTTGACAAAAAATACGGGATTTATCCCCTGGTTTACGTCAAGACAAACTGCATCTATGTCATCAATTTTTGGGCTTCGGAACTTTGTGCGTCGATCTTCTATGTGCGCGTATTTGTAAACAAGCAATATGATGGCCCAACTTTTCAGACGCTACAAAAATAAGTATCCGAACACTGAAAGCACAAGAGTTTTACACCCATTTACATATAATCCTAATGAATCACGTGTCTTGCCCGCGACGTATTTATATTATAATTCCGAAAATTGATGGAAAAGTCTTTTTTTTCGCAAAAAATAACGAATTCTTGGCTTCTGCAGGTGATAAATTTATTATTCCTTTAAAGCCCTGAAAAAGGCTTTCTATTTTATCTGGTTTTCTTTCGATTCTACAAATTTAGAGGAAATAGTCTTTTACTACTGAAAAATTGGATAAGTCAATTTAAATTCTAACCGTTATTTTGATTTCCCGGCATTTTTAAAAACTGGTAATATTACAAAGAAAACAAAGTATATGATGTCCCAGTGGAAAACATTCAGCACTATGCATTATGTTGGACTACTCTGTTGTTTCTGTGAAGATTCCAATGCATATATGCACGACGTACAGTTGGTTTTGCTTTAGTTGCATGAGGGCGCCATTTTATGGCTGGGTAAACGTTTATTATTTATTTTAAAAATTGCACATGCTGTCCCAGTGGACAGTTTATTATACTTGTATAAACATCTCTAGATGAGTACATTCCAACGAACTTGTTTTAGTTTGGAAGTAAAATCACAAAAATAGTGCTAAAAGATACAGCTTTTTGGCCTTTCAAGTTTTCTTCGTTCGGCAAAAGAAAATACGGTTGACGTTATCACTGTGTCACCATTCATCCCAGAGTCACGGTGACACGGTCATCACGTCATTCGTATTTTCCTTCATTGAAGGAAGAAAAATATTCAAAAATAATATCTAAATTTAAAATTCGAAGAGGTCATCGCGTAGCATAACAATTCAGACATGATATTTATTTTAATTTCATTTCTATCATTTTTGAACCAGACACGACCCTTTTTCCCGCCACTTCTTCGTTAATCGAAGTTACGGCGGCTGTGGAAACGATATCGGTTGGTTAGTAGTGGTGGACGATGGGAACACTGCGTGCGATTGGAGTGAAATGAAAAGAAAACCTTATTTCCTGTACGGCTCAGCAGGACATACGATTAATTATGGAAGCGGTAAGACACACACTTTACATGTTCACTCTTTTTGCTACGATGTCTATGGGAGAGGTGTTTGTGTGTAGGACCTCAAAAAATATTGACGCAAAGTTCATGCAATTAAATTGCATGGTGTACAGAGTGAGTGACCTTGCAAAACAAGGATTGTGTAATAGGGGCTATTTACCCGGCAAATTGTTTCAATTGTCTGAACAGTTTTACAGATAAGCTATGGAAAGTACCAGTTAAAAACGGTACGGGGGCTACATTTTAATACGAAATACTGTACTGAATATGAAACAATTTATCTAAATTTGGTATGACCTACCCAATTGGAAGTCTATTCGTGTAAACCGATACTTTGGAAAGGTCGATACTGTATTGAGAATTGGCAGACATTGGCAGTGGCAGATCAATTATTCCTCGTTTCTGGATGAGATGTTAGCAGTCAGCCGATGTATCTTCTGAAACGGACATGAGACGAAAATTTAGTAAAAGTTGATGGAATGGACATGTGATTACTCAAGCTCAGGATCAATCTTCAGATACTTTGAAAAAGCGGTTTTGACTTGCTTGGATTATCAGCTCAGCAGGATATAGCAACTCTACAAGACTTCTCGCGCAAACTCATCAAATAGCCATTATTTCTTTACTTCGTGGGTTTTTATAGAATTTCGTTCGAAATGTCAATATGTAAACGGCAAGCAATACTCACAGATTTTGTCCACAAGAATCGGCGGTTGGTACAATTTGACTCCATGCGCGTAATACGGGATGATTTAGACAAATTTGAGCATATGGCACAGAGATGTAATTTCTTTAAATTGTGCCAAATTGTAAGAATCTTATCACGGATGTAGATCTCTGTATATCTGTACATAGATACGCCAATAATTCATCCCTGTTTCGAAAGAAAGATGGGGCAAGTAGCTGACGATTTCCATACACGTAGCTATCAATGAAAAAGTCACTTTTTACATTTTCCTCATGTATGTAATGAGTGATGTTAACACATGTGTCTTTAGACGTCTTTACATTGGCATAGCACAATTGTGATCACATAAAGATCATTTTTTATTAATGATTTATTAAAGATTATTTATATTTGATGGAATATTTGGCTGCATAAAGTCTCATCATCTCTCAACTATAAATCATATCATATCGTTGCAGGTTCCGATGATGTCGCCACAGGTGGAGTTTTCGCTGTCTTCATAAAGACTTAGAACACCAATCGAATGTCGTTTACTTCATTTGTATCAACCACAATGGCAAAAAAAGTAATCCTCCATTGGCTAGCAACATTTCTTTAGACAATTAGATGATATTTACATTTCTCACTCTATTCTGTTTACATCATTAAATGTGCCTTTAAGCATGACAAAAAGCCCTTGTCCTTGGTGTCTCTGATATGTGTTACTTTAGACACAGAAATAGCCCTATGCGTGTTCAGTCGAGCTCCTGCAAGAACCGGTATTCTTCTCTCTACACGCTCGCTCTTAGGATGAGTAGCATTTCCATAAAGTAGAACGCGCCTTGGGGACAGATATTCAGACTCTCAAACTTTTACAATTCTTTTCTGATATACCACTTGTTGGGGTTCATTTTAAAGATCTTAGTGTCAGAAAACTTTTCACCGCCTTAATTTTTCCAAATTCGAAAATTTTATTTTTTTTCGTAGAGTTAATACGTTGATATCGGCTACGTTAGAACTTCAGTCTGGTTATCATTTGGCCGAGTTTTTCTCAGTCCAAACTGGCTTTCAGTGGGTTTTTGCTTTCTCGAGCATACTTATTAGGCTCGGCACCTCTACCCAGTACACTACACGATAAATGCGGTAAATGAGCCCGCCAGTACAGTCTGAACGGATTGGGCATTTGTTGTCCCCTGTAATGTGCATAATCTAGAAAAAAAAACATTCAAGATGAAAGTGGTACACCGCCTTGTTTTTGTTTTTACATCCTTTAGGAAAGGGAGCATTGATACAGCAAACCCAAATTTTAGATTTTCTGATAGCGAAGTGTATGTTAGACTAGTCAGAGAGAAAAAGTAGATAAAATGAAGAACTTGGAGTGACCCATCAGCGCTAAATAACCTTCTAAAAGATAATAAACAGAAATATAGATATAAAACACCCCGTTGATAACATTACTGTGGTCATCGATTTCATTCTTTCGTGTGGGGGCTCGGCGACCACTGATTTTACATTACTCAAATTATTACAAAGAAAAAGAAATATAAGAATAGTGGAAGCCATGGGAAACTACAACAACTGTTAAATTGTTCTCGTTCAAGGTTGAGCAGAACTTGATAGATATTAACAGCCGTTAAAGTATACCAATCGTTGTTTTCATTTTTTGCCGAAATTGTGATTTTTTCTGTTTGGAAATTTTTCCTTGCGACACGACGGCCGAGGATTGTCATTAGACTGCATGTAACTCTATGGGAACCGAAAAGGATGCTGGTCTACTATGACAACTGTCGGCCATAGTTGAAATACATTTCATTTCGTTTTCATTTTACTTTGGATTTAATTTTTATTTTACTCTGAATTTAATTCTATTTTCATTTTACTTTGAATTTTCATTTTCAACTTTGATTTTTTTCATTTAACTGTTTTTCTTTCACTTGAAATGTTTTTCATTTTAATTTTACTTTATTATATTTTCATTTCAAATATGATTTTATTTTTTGTTTCTTAAAATATGTTTCAAATGAAATGTTCCTGCTGTTTTACTCAAAATAAAATCACAAAACAAACGATTTTTGTTTCAAATCTCTAAAGTTTGATTTTACCTTTTCAAGAAACAAAAAATTATATTTTCATTTTATTTTCTTGTCTTATTTGCAACAGTTTTTCGTTGTTGTTTCGGTATTACTTCATTTAACACAAATTCTTTTGTTAAAAAATCACTTTTAAAATAATATTCAACATAAAACAAAATACACTAATAATTTTGACGTATTTTTATCGGTAACAACTCCAGGCCACCATACTCATATTGTGTTGTATTTGATTTTAGAAAGGTGTGCCGATGTTACATTATAATTGTGTGAATAGACCCTTTTCAAACTGCGTGAGATTTTAAGAGTTCTTGCGAGATTCTGTATATGCGACCATTGCGTCGATACGATTCAAAGTTGAACTCCAGAAATACAAGGATTACGATTGGAACTAGTTTGGGATAATTGGATCTTCATATTTTTCAAATTTCTCAAAAGTGTATGGTGCCCTAAAGCTGAGTGTTGCGATATTATAAATTACTCATAAAAACAAGTGTGTAGCTTAAAAAGAAAAGCAGATGATATTACATTTACAGATTAAATCGACATAACTTCACCATCCAATTATCACTAATTAGTTCCAATCGTGTTAAGGATAGTCATTATTTCACTTTTTAAGAGGAAAATGAGCGCCAAATTACATTTTCAAACTTTGGGTAGACGTTTCAATTGCTAGGGAGCCTTCTTTCGCAGTATGTTTCTATGGAAACGAGCATGGTGATCCCTATTTTTTTTATTTTATGTTTTTTAATTCCAAAACATAAAAGAATTTCCATGCAAAATGTCATGAAACTGACATGATTTATAAATTTTAATTAATTCTTAGTACTTATCCTTAATGCAACTGTGCACGATATTCGAAACAAAACTAAACTCCTTCCCTCCCTCCCCCTGTAAACACAATGAGTGCACGTTACTATGCCTTTGCCATTGCCAATGAATTATCAATGGCCTAACTAGGGTAATTTCGGTTAATCGTTAGCTTTTTCGGACATGAAACAACAAATTTAAATTAATTGGCCGTGACAAAACAAACCCGGAAACACTGAAATAAATACTAAGTTATGTTGAAGTCAGAGCGCAGCTCTGCAAGATGGCGATATTTTAATAGCTGCTCGGAGGTTCCCTTTTTTGTCCCGTGTCGGGCTCTGCAGACCACACTAAGTTTCGACGAAGGAGACGTCTGGCTTTCCTGTACTCAAAAAGAGAGGTAAGCTGTGTGAGCGAGCGTCACTTGTATCAAATAACATTGCTAGTCTAACCACAATACGCTATTGTTCGCCTGCCAGTCAACAGTGTGTTGACGTACCTGCCCCTGATATATCTGTATTTGGAACTTTAGTTCTCCGTGAAATCCAATCGAGTCAGAGTTCACCAAAAATGGACATTCTCATGTCTTGTGCCATACACTGATATTATAATATATATATATATATATATATATATATATATATATATATATATATATATATATATATTATTGTACTCTCTCCGTACTCTCTGTGCCCAGTTAAAAGGTTGCCATAAGCCATTATGGTGATAACCGGGAGGGCACATTGTATACATATTGTGTATATATACATGTATATATATATATATATATATATATATATATATATATATATATATATATATATATATATATATATATATATATATATATATATATATATATATATATATATGCCATTTTCTCATATTGTTCCAATCCAATCGCGTCGAACGACGTCAAGTGTGACTCTCTGTCTGTAAGACAGTACAAACACCTATTAAATTAGACTTGTACTTGATTGGAAACTATAATTGTGAAAGACAGTGCAGGACAAAAAGTGTCGAAGTACTGCTAATGACAAACGTCATGACAACTCTTGACCTACTCAGTGGGAACAAGTGAACACTGCGTGGCGGTTACCGATAATAATAGCAAGGGCAGGTCAAATGGAACCATATTGTGTGAGCAAACGTTTTTAGTTACCTGTTGTGTTCGTCACAACGCGACATAAATAGCGTGATAGAATTAATTGTGTGTGAGGGTGGGAGGCTATGCTTTGTTCTCTGTCTGTCTGTCTGTCTGTCTGTCTGTCTGTCTGTCTCTCTGTCTCTCTCTCTCTCTCTCTCTCTCTCTCTCTCTCTCTCTCTCTCTCTCTCTCTCTCTCTCATGCGTATGTGTATACGTGTGTGGCGCATCAAAACGTATTGCATTAATAAGTTATGTATTAATTGTGTGTTTCCTATAGTAGCTCCATTTAACTTATATGTAATGATCTCATGTTAGGGTCATAAGTGACCTCTATGACTTGGCATTCATCTATTTTGTTTCCTTTTCCGTATGTTTTTTTTTTTTTTTTTGAAGTCTGTGGTGTTCTACTTTTTGCCCTCTTTTCCCTTCAAGGTTACACGAATGACCACGTTAATTTAACAATACTGTTCTGCTTTCTGTGGTGACCATGGCAACGCGTAAAGTTAAAACTGGGCCTGAAGCCAAAACCACCAAAAGACTAGATAGAAAAACAGCTAAAGCGCATTCAGCCGAAGTGTTTGTCATTATGTCACTGAACTTAAATGGTCCAAAAACCTCAACGGCAACCGAGAAACAGGAAGCCGCAAGCCGCATTTTGAACGCCAACCGTCCGGATATTGTTTGCGTCCAGGAGATCGGAGCGCCCAAGACAAAAGACTGGAAACTCGAATTGCCATCAGAATTACAGGATTGTTGTAGGAACACTGAGAAGGAAGCCGGTGTCATTTGGAATGGCGCGACTTTGAAGCTTGTCAAAGATTTCGATCAGGCATTCAAAGTGAAATTACTTGATGCAAATCCCACAATACGAACACAGTGTCCTGAGCTCGCAGCGCGCACTTGCATCGTAAAATTGCAAAGCCTGAAGACCGCGAAACATATCATCGTCATATCGTGGCACGGACCGCACAATAAAATCAAAACGGCAGAGAAGAAAAACGCTGTGCAAGGCCTACAGGCATTCGCCGTAATTCTTGAGAAGAAAGAGGGCGCTCCTGTCCTGATTGGGGGAGACTTTAATTTAAAAATGGAAGAGATTGAGCTGCGAGTGAATTTTTGCATCTCCGCACCGTCTGAGTTGTCTGCCAGACGCAAGGGAAAAGAAAATATAGATTTTTTCTTATTCAGTGACAAGCTGAGAGTTGTAGAAACCAGGGTTGTGGAAACTGTACCGGGGACTGGAGAAGACATCCAAATACTGCGTCAAGTCTCAACAGATCTCGAACAAAAGCAACGTTCTAGAAAACAAAATGTGACTAGTACCTTAGAAGAATCATCTAGCGAAATGCAGAATGCTCTCTCTGACGCTGGTATAATTACCGCTAAAGTCTCAAAACCAGAAAAATTTGTAGTTTCCTCTTCCAAACCCGCAAAGTCAAATCCAGAGAAGGAAACAATTACTAAATCCGGCGGAGTGCCTGGGGCAACGATTGGGGATGGAAGAAATTCCTCTCATCCGGCAAGTACACACCAGAAACGGTTGACAATGGACTCCAAAATATTAGACAGTTTAGATCACGATGCAGTAATAGCAAAATTATCATTTGTTTAAGACACGGCTGCTAATAGCAAGTGGTTGCTAGGGTACGACATTGTGTATGGTGACGTGTTGATCATGTGCTCACAATCGCAGTCAATTGTGTTACTAAATATTTTTATACCGCCTTGACAGACCGCTAAATACTGAATATTCCAGCCTTGAATGCAAATATTTTAGGAAATAAACATTTTCAACGTGCTTTGGTTTGCAAAATATAGCAACAAAATATCATTCAACCAGTAGTATAGAAGACCGATGGATGGAATCGACATGGGTAGTTATTAATAATACCAGTCACAGACTATTCACTGTCACACTTTATCCGAAGTTAATTATCAAACCTGTATCATGCTCTATCTAGTAAAAAGGAGTGGGACGAATATGTACATATCATCAAATACTAATTTTATGCGAGTTAGAATATAGCAATTTTACGGTCAAATTACTGTAGTTTCTTCTAACTTATACTGTAGAACTTATTCCAGCGGGGATACAAATGTTAACGACAGATTATGTTTCGATGAACATGCCGTCACGGAGGTAACTCATTTCTCCACATCCCCCCGAAATACTACACAAATATTAACATATTTATGGGTGACTTTATATTCGAAAGACCAAAGGCAACATTAACAAGGAAAAGGGTTATGTTTTCATAACAATGAAAAAAATAATTTGCAAGATGGGGTGAATCGAATAGTAATTAAAACACAAGAGTGAACCTTAATCTTTATCTATATGAGGTGACAACACCGTCAAAATCATTTTGAAAGCTTTACTCAAACTTTTCTCATCATTATTATTCCATTATTTGGTGATTTGATCAATATTATGTTACTATTTGGCCAATATTATGCCACTATTTAATCATTATTAAGATATCATTATGAAATGACTATGACATTATTATAAACTTATTTGGTAATTCAGTTGTTTTGCCATTATTGAGCATTAATGTCTTGATTTTGAACATATCATCATTATTATACCATTATTCGGTGATTTGGTCATTATTTAGATATTACAATGTGATTATTTGGTCATGATTATGAACACGATTAGAACGAATTTAGGATAATTGGATGGTGAAGTAATGTCGGTTTGATCAACAAATGTAAGCTCATCTGCTTTTCTTTTTAAATTACACGCTTCTTTTTATGAGTAATTTGTAATATTTTTATTGTATTTCAACATTCAGCTGTAGAGCGCCGAACGATTTTGAGAATTTTGAAAAATACAAAAAATCCAATTATCCCAATTAGTTCCAATCTTATTTATGTTATTATTACGGCAGTATCTTGAAATTGTTATGAGCTTATTTGGCAATTCGGTTGTTTTACCATAATTCAGCATTGATGTCTTCATTTAGAACTTATCTCATCATTATTATCCCATTATTTGGTTATGTGGGTATAAGGTTGTTATTAAGATATTATTATGCGATTATTTGGTCATGATTTCTTTGTAATTTGGTGAACGTTGTTTTGCCATTATTCAGAATTGATGTAGTTGTAATTTTGATAGAGTAAGGTTTTAATCTTCCTTGGAAACAACTGCATGGAATGTTGTCAGAGAAATAAAGATTTTGCTCATAGGACTACACAATGGTCGATTACTGGTATCTTGCTGGCTACAGATTGAATAGAAGAACGTCTCGACTTAAAACATTCACACTGATTTTCTTCCTTTTAATGTCTTCTCTCACGCCGATATAGAATGTCATAATGCCTCAAGTTTAATTTTTGGGGCAAGCAGACAGACGCTAGAAAAATTGAATAGAATTTGCTATTTTATGAGAAGTTAATAAACATGAAACAAATCACCAGCCATTACGTTCCATTGCGCCTGGTAGAAAGACGAGTAGGTAAGATAGACAGCCTTAGAACGTCACCATGATGAGAAGCGCTATGTCAATCTTCTTAAGTATTTGACAAGGAAAATATCGTAATTTACGGACTTGGAATGTCACCACGAGTGCAAACCCGGGACTCCCACTGTTTATTTCGGAATTTGAATTCAGATACTGTGACAAGTTTCAAACTAGTAAAAACATCATGGTCTTTTCTGGTAAAGACACCAAAGGTTTACTGTATGATGGAAATGCGAGGTTCCAGTGTTTTTATCGGTATCCTTGATGGAAACCTAAAACATCCAGCCGATGACCAAGCAAAATTGATTACACCTTAAGCTTTTCGTTGGTTCATCTCGTTTTTTCCCTCTCCAGGCCCTTTTAAGTATATATCATGATGCAAACGCATCGATCGGATGCAAGTAACTTTTTGTTTGGCGTTGCCATGGTTTCCAGGAGGAACAAAGGTCTTATCTTGAATGATAGTAACTACCACCCGTACTTTTGCAGTCAGTTTTTTTTACCTTGGATAACATGTTGTTTATTCAAGAGATATTATCAGTTTGTCGACAATAATTGAAAATGTCAAACTTTAAACAATTCATGGTGTTCTAATGATACCTAGCGAATTTTGTTAATGGATTCATCCTTTCCAATGTACATACTAAAATTGGTATATCTTGTTATCTATTGCAAGTATAAGAGGCGGGCGATTTCTTGTCCAGGATTATACGATACAAGGCTTGCCCGTATGACAAAAAAGGATAAGCTTATATACTTTCCGAGTGACAGCTAGGTCATAAGTCAAGATAGGTAGTTCGCACCAGCAAAATTTACCAGCTGTGTACAGGACTTTCCCAGTGCTGCCAGGACTGAATTGAGCTAAATTCAAACGACAAACATATTTTAACGTTGGTGGCGCCTTCCATGACCGAGGGTCCTACGAGGCATTGACTTGGTTAGCACGGCAACTACATCGATTGGAGCCAGCGCAAGGTGAGCCTCGCTCGTCCACACAAACCATATTCCCGCAGCACGAGAGGGCGTCCTTGGCAGAGCTGCAGGAAAACTGTGACGGAATACACTGAAAAAAACCCCAATAAAAACATGTCAGACAGTCAAGTGCAATTATTAGTACCTTATACACGGTTTTCATATTTTGCAATACCGTTATCTGAAATGCATGTCGCTTTGTCACTATATTTGTTCATGTACGTTACCGATCACTGGTGCGGCGTAATACTGGTGCTAATTGGCCTTCACATATCTCGAAACATTAAAGTGTGGAATTAGTTTTACCACGTCACTCACTCCGGGTCTACCGAGGTTCCCTTCGACGTTATCGAGGTCGAATAGACCGCCTGCGAAAGTAGCGTCGCCTCGTGACGTCATAACAAGTAACACCATGGTGATGAGCAGCGATGACATATCGGAGCTTTCACGTGAAACGCACGCAATATCGATTTTTTTTCCTATAACAAAAGACAAGAGAAAAAAAACTGATATTGTGTATCTTACAAGAAGCGATTGTAGAAACCCCGACACGGACTGAGACACAGACAGAGACACAGACACGCACACACAGACAAGACACAGACACAGAGAGACTCAGACTCAGACAGACAGACAGACAGACAGACAGACAGACAGACAGAGACAGAAAGAGAGAGAGAGAGAGAGAGAGACACACATATATATATATATATATATATATATATATATATATATATATATATATATATAATTTATATAAATTGTTGCTCAGAGCATGAAAGCTTAACTACTTGACTGTTGATCCGTGTTGGCTTTTAAAGGTAGCTGAGTAATTTGTTTGAGTACCACTTTGGGACGGGATCAAACATTTTACTATCAACGTTTGGATTGCAAACGTTTCCTAAAACTCACAGCAAACATTCTTAATATAGCCATTCCTGATTAAATGGTTACTACAACATATTCCCTGGGACAATAGTATAAGGAAATGCGAGGTCTTTACGTATAAAGAAAATAATGTCTGTCTTTGTAAGCTAAATGTTACTTAGCATCCTGACCTTTTCCGCGAACTAAAGATTATAGAGTAGATTTCCCCCGTGTGTGTATTATAGTATAGTGACGTTTATATAACTATGTGCTCCATAAATTTAATCTACTAACTCGTCTATAAAATCGGATGGGATTACATTTCCATGTTGATGCAGGCAGTATCAGGGTCTAAAATAATTATGACTTAAAGTTTATGAGAATGTAAAAATGTGGCGTGTTTTTTTCACATTCGACCTATGTGACCTTCCGATGCGCCATTGGGATGCTGTCAATTAACATTCTAAGAGATTCGCTCTGCAAGCGCCAGATAATAATATCTGCTCCTGCAGTGTGTGGTTGGAGAACTTGATACGCTTTTTCCTTCTTATGGTTTCCATCGCAACGTCGGTGATACTGAAGTAGTCAAATCCTTGAATGCGCCATTTCCGAAAGTGCAAATGTAAAGCAATGGAGAATATGTTTATTGCGGCATATAACTAAAAACGATGACGTCATTTGGATCTTAGAAGAGCTGTGAACACCTGTTTTATACACACAGATATATATATATATATATATATATATATATATATATATATATATATATATATATATATATATATATATATATATATATATATATATATATATATATATATATATATATATATATATGGATGAAACTTAAGTAACAGATACTATTAATTTGTGCTCAAACAGGAACTTCCCCTAGGCTATAAGTCGGATTATCATAAATCTATGAAAATGTAAAAAAGGCACGCTACTGATCAGACGTGCCGTGTTTAGTCCCAGAAACCCATGATTTTGCAATGCTTCAGGCGTGTATTTTCATTGAATCTTGCATATGATGTCTCTGAATATATAGCGATTAAACTTCAGTAAAAAATAAACTGAAAAAATGTTCAGTTTTTTTTTTTGTCGGAGAACGCATATGTTTCAAAATGAGTTCAAAATGAGTACGATCATTTGACCCCTGTTTGCATATGTCACGAAAGTGCCGATCATGATTATTCAAATTTATCATACAGTCAAAGCGATGCTATGAGAATTCAAAAACTCCCGCCCAGTGTCTGCAAATGGCTGCGTCATCAGTAATCCCCCTATTGTGCGCCCACGGTCTTGTAAGTTCCTGTTTAAAGTAATTTGTGTTATTATTTATAACGCTCTGCTTTCCGCATCGAGCACTGTAATTTCCCACGAGGACATCTGTATACTTCGATTTATCTATCTGTATGTATGTATATATATATATATATATATATATATATATATATATATATATATATATATATATATATATATATATATGATGACCACATATATAATTTATGCAAGACTTTGTCTGCAAAAATTGGTGTTATAAGACCACTACGCCCCTACGCTTTGTTCTTGTCTGTAATTGACTACTGTTGTATTGTTTGGGCTTGTACGTCTAAGACCAATCTCCAAAGATTGTACAAACTCCAGAAAAGGGCTGGTAAGTTAATTCTCGGAGTTCCTACTCGAACAATTTTTGTTAATTTGCACTGGTTGCCCATAGATTACGTACTGAATACTTTACTGTTGTTATGACTTTCAAAGCTTTAAATGGTCTCGCACCAAGCTACATTAGTGATCTATTCCAACCTCTCTCAGAAATGGATCGTTTAAATATACTCGTAGTTCTAGTAATGTTAACCTTTACCCGCCAATGTTTAGGACAGGCATGGGTCAAAGATCATTTGTATATCGAGCTACTAAAATCTTGAATTCCATTCCCCCAACTATCCGTGACTGTGAAGCCTTGTCGACGTTTAAATCAAAACTACATTGTTATCTTTTCATGAAATACTGTAATGAAGGCTCTGACTTAGACTAGCCTGTTTTTCCTTTGTCTTCGACATCTTCTGTTTGTCTATTCCATACGTTTTTGTTTATTCGTTTGTGTATTTTGCCTCTCTTTTCATGAGGGCTCTGATGGAAATTACAATTACTTTACTGTAATCAGATTACCCTCTTTAAATAAAGTGTAATAATAATAATAATATATATATATATATATATATATATATATATATATATATATATATATATATATATATATATATATATATATATATATATATATATATATATATATATGTTTTATTGTTCCTGTTCCCCTAAGTTTCATACAAACATGTTGGTTACGCCGGTTTTATTTTATTTACGGTGTTTTTGTTTTTTGATTTTAGAATTATTTTTGTTAAATGGATCAAACAACCCTGCAACATCAGGATATTAAAGTTAAGCTGGAATGTTTAAATGCATTGCGAAGGTACACTGCAAATATCATGATGACAACGACAAGTTAACTGTTCATAAGTGTACAGTGCGCATGCGTTAATGTGATCCAAAAGATATGGCCTTCAACGCAGCAGTCATACAGTGTTAATTTTTGCTATACTTGAAGAACACCGAGTCCAATCTTTGTTATGAAGCAGTGTGGTTTTCTTAGGGAAGGGGGCTTCCCACAGCTTTTTGAATCAACTAGACTGGACCTACCCAACTCCCATCGCCTTGTTAGGGCGGTTAGTAAAATTGTTCATCCGTGCCTGCTCTTTTTTCCGGCGTACTGTAATTTGTATAGAGGGTGAATTTTACTGGGTTCTATTCATATCGTAAATCGCAATCGACCTTGTGGTATGGCCTGCGTCGACCATGTCTTGCCCTCGTTCTCCTAAAGTAGTATGAGCCTAGAACGTGAAAGACTTAAACTTTTGCTCAAACTTTCCCCAATGAAATCTCAACCACCTTCATACAAAATCGAGAATAAAATTCAGGGGTCCCTGAGTAAAGTGTGGTACAGGAGATACAAATAACCTAACATTTACCGATATTTGAAATTCAAAATGGACGACGCAACTTTGTAATCTCTAATGGGGCAATAAAATTTTCAAAAAACTAAGGCGGTGAATTTTTACTATGAGAGCTTTACAAGTGGTAGGTCAGAAAAAGAATTTTACAAATTTAAGAGTCAGAATATCTGTCCCCGAGGCTTATTCTACTTTTTCTTAGGTTATTCTGTGTTTGTTCTTGGCTTTAAAGGTCTGCACAGAGAATGAAAGGGCGGAACACAAACGTGCATCATGGGATAACATAATTTACATACTTTAAAGCTCCATCAGCCATAAACGTTATTGCGTTTTCCAGAATGTATTTTTGTAAAAATTCAGTTTTTTGTTCTTCTACCCAAATCATGTCGAGTTGCCGAGTACTAGCACAGGTTGTATTTGTGCAATGCCTTCAAGTTCTTGTTGTTGACAAATGTATTTTATTCGGGGACCAGGGTCCGTTTGTGAACAATAACATTGCATGTTGTGGGCAAAGCAGAAGTGAGATGTTTTTTTCCCAAGAAAATGAGAAATGAATTCCACGGTGAGTTTAAGAAAATGCCCCGTGTGATCCCGTGCTGGAAAATGAAAGTTACCCATATCTGAACGTGGATTTTATCAACTGAATCTACAGATGGGGACACCGAGCGAATTAAATTTACAGTAATTTCAGGTTGCGATGGTAACGTGTCGAAATTAAATTTCTGCCAAACTACAGTTGATACAATTATCGATGTGTGAATTTGAATTTTATCACATTACTCAGCAATTTTTTCTCTCACACAACTGGCGCCAAGAAATAGCTGCAAACACTTCCGTATAGCAATGTCTTTTTATCAGAGGCCCAATCTTGAACACTTATCCTTCTCCGCACGAGTAGTATCTTACTGTGACGTCAGCGTAATTTTGACATCAAGCGTGATTAACGACCTCAGTGACCTTGGTTGCAAGGAAAGATGAAATTCAAACAGTGTATCTACGTTGCTCGTTTTTATAAACCCGGTCGTGATTAGTATATCCAGTCGATAATTACGTCCAAGGTGAACCGGAGATATTGCTCAAAGGTTGACCTTTTGACCTCGTCACGGAGTACATCGCACCGGCATGGCAGTGACGGGCCTATGGCTTTAGATACACGTAAAATAGATGGATGTGCATGCATAACATTTACAACACGCAAAGTTCATCTATCATTGTCAACATACAGAAAGGGACAGAGATTTTTAAGGACTGTTGCATGACGAAAATATAAAATGGTTAAATGCTGCCGATTTCGAAATGAACCGCAAACATTCGCCTAAACAGTCAAGAGTAAAATCTAAAATATATACTTTTGCCGGTGTTCAGAATCTCTTTTTTTCCTATACCCTCCAAACAATTTAGGAACAGGTTTACGGCTATACATTTCCATATGTTCGCAACCGGTGAAAGTCCGCGATTTCACTGGAATTGTATGTTCGTCACCATGAATAAGGTTGCAGGTACAAGATATTTACTTCTTTGTGCGATTGGTAAACTTGTTTTTTTTTCGCCGTAGTAGATACGTAAGGTTTGTCCATTTGTGGCTGCTATTTCGTCATTGTGCGAAAAACATTATTTCGATCAACGCAACAACTGTTTGAATGCACGTGCTGTTGGCGAGTTCGTTCGATTTCCACGACGAAGCCAAATTCGCCAATTATAATGTCTTTTCAGTCACACAAGACGGCTAAATTTAACCATTTTGTTCGTCAGACGCTTAACATTGGCATCACGTGCAGGTAATCGAGCCGTGACTGTTGACATTTAACTGTACATTTCGACCGGAAGCCGACACCATATCGCTAGAATCGACACAAACGAGTAACAGGATAAGCCCATTAAGTGTAATTGAACCAAAGAAATTTTAACGCAGGCGCCTCTCATATAGAAGTACTATACAGTAGCGAACAGCGCCCTCTTTCGCTCAAAGACGTCCTTGTCTTTAACATGCGTTACGACGATTCCAGAGCCACTTAGATAAACTAAGTTAATGCGGGTCTGTCTCTTGTGTATTGACCAAGTCGGACGAGTGAGTCATTTTGAGAAATATGAAGAGCACGATAAATACCAGATCCTATCACTGTGCATAATTTCTGTACTTTTTGAAGAGAAGTGACCGTTTAGCGGGTTACGTATCATGTTTTCTGTTACCTTGAACTTCAAAATTGAATAGACACTCGTGAAATTGCTTTTTTGCTATTTCTACCGTAGACCCTAGTCCATGCTTCTTAAGGTTAACATCGACTAATATTCTTCACAGTTTTGAGAGAAATCGATAAAACATATCACTCTGTTAATTCGACTGGACAAATTGCCATTGTGAAATGAATGAATGAACAACAACTCCCGAAAGCAAACACTCAGATTCCAGAGTCGTGATTGTGGCGTGCTTAAGCTAGACATTTTCGCTTATGATTCCATTATTGTGGATAAGAAATAAACTTGTGTAAGGTAAATTTATATTTTTTTATCATATCTATTTATCTGAAATTTATAGAGAAATACTGGTCACATTGAACAAGAAAGCCGTTTTTCTTGAATTTAAACCAACACTTTGTTCATCCGATATCATTGAAACAAGCACTTCATACGTTTTTATCGGTGAATAAGATGATTACTTTCATCCACTTTATGATCAGAATCATTTCAAGACTAGGACAAACAAAGAAAGTAAGACGTATTTGATACGTGCATATATTAAAAGCGCAGGAGATTTCGGTGATTTCAACACAAATAAAACGTGAAAGGACTGGTGAAAATTTTAGCTTAACCGTCGTTTTCCTCCGTCCATCTCATGGACGAATCATGTTATTGCTAAATTACTTACGCGCATTTCTTACCTTTCAAGTTCGCATTTCTTACCTTTCAAATTCCCCGAACGCCTGCTTGTTCACGTTAGCAGATGCGGCGGTCTTCCTTCCCACGCTGTGTGTGCCGTGACTGATGGCGATCAGCGCAGAGCGACAATGACGTTAAATATGACGTCACCGAGGCACGTTTGAGTGTGCCAGGTTGGCGAGTCGAAGGCGACTTTATCGACAGATGAAGTTGTAGATGATGTAGATGAAGTTTGGAAAGTGGTCAGTGAGGGTTTCTTTTTCCGAAACAAATCACCCTCTTTGGGCACTTGGGGACGCAACATTGTCAAAATAAAGACGCATTTGATCATCATAAGTGAGACAGTGGTCACGTACCGGTACGTCACAGATTAACCGTATATTTTAAAGCGCGCCGCCAGCGTCTATATTGACTTTTTATGTAGGCACTCGCTATAGCGTGAGAGAAAGTGTACTGAACCAGGCCCAAACTGAAGGCATATACCTTGCAGAATGTGTGAGAATAGCAACTTTGCAACTAAATACACTCCGTCAATAGAAAGTATAGTTTAATATGACTCATATTATATTCAGGAACGAAATATACACTTTCGAGGTGGCAGTTGCAAATTCCTCTAAATTCATTATTAACCTTACATAATTTTATCTGTGGAGTTTGTTATCTTCCATTGATGGAGTTCAAAAGGATACTTCACAATATAGTACTTCACAATATGGAGATCACATGCAGCCCACCTTTCCAACAACATCATCATCTAGACTACTACTTCGAGCTTTAAGAGCTTTGCCGAGACATAAGCATGAATATCCAAACATGCAATCCACGTATTCTCTCGATAAATTGCTATAGTTCAGCTGTAAGTGAGCTAGCTACACCATACATAGCTATTTCTGGTGGTATATCATTTTTGTTAAGCTTACTCTTACCAATATCAGAAATAGTGTAATTTTTGCTGTCTTGAAAGCCACCCCCCATGAGAACACACATTTCATCAACTCCTAAATTCTTTTTCAAAACACTTAAATATTCCCATTCCCTACCATAATTGATCTTCCTCGTCTTCTGAAGGTTAAGAAATTAGCATTTAACAAGCTGAAAGTAATTGTATGATGCATGGCGCCACCACAAGGTCAGCAAATCGCGCCATGCATCCACGTTTTAAACGGAATAGCTCAAGTTCCGCTATCGAGTACCAGCACGATAAAGGAAATCCCAACTTGAAAGTTAGTCGACACTGTTACAGGGCACTTCATGAGTTGACGCGTTCAGAATCTGTTTTCTCCGTCTCCATCCATGCTTGCCATCAATAATTTTGCAATTTAACAGTCAATATAATTAAATGTCATCCCTTTAATTCAAGAAGTCTGTGACTTAACTATCTATACTTAAAACTACCTCGAAAAATCGTTGATGGACAAATATATCACTTAATTGTAATGGAACTCGTAGTGCGAAATCCATGACTTTATAAAGACATACCCCCTGTCTCGATTAGAATTAGATGCAAGAGGAATTGTAGTCTGGTGGAGTACGCCCAGCACATAGTGCGTGACACCGTCTTTTCTTCAATCAATCAATCAAAAACATTTATAAAGCGCCAGGATCAATAACCATGTTATTTTCAAAGGCGCTGAGTTTTTAACATCAGTGTTCATGCGCTTTGGCAAATAAATGAGTCTTGAGTTTTTGATTAAATGTTAACATTTTGGGCCTGTCGAATGTCAGAAGGTAGAGCATTCCAGAGTTGTGGTGCTGTGATGGAGAAAGCACGTCCACCATACGTTTTAAGTCTGTAGTTGGGTACACACAGCAGGTTCTTAGAGTTGGAGCGTAGTGAACGACGGGGTTTATATGGCTTGATCAGATCCTGAATGTAGACTGGGGTCAGACCGTTGAGAGCTTTGTAAGTTAGCAGGAGAATTTTGTAGTCAAGTCTATACTGAACTGGCAACCAATGGAGATTACGAAGAGGTGATTTGTGATCTGTTCGTCTTGAACGGTTGACGAATCTGGCTGCCGTAGCTTGAGCTCGTTGAAGCAGTCCGATATTGGATCTGGGGAGACCATAGTGAAGTGAGTTACAGTAATCCAATTTTGACGACAATACAGCATTTATTAATACCTGACAAGTTTCCTTGCTCAGATATTTCCTGATGGATCCGATTCGACGTAGATGGGCATAAACTGACTGACAGGTTGTTTGGATATGCTTGTGAAACATATGGGTATTGTCAAAGATAACTCCAATATTCCGGGCTGATTTGACTGGCGTAATAACATTTGAGCCAATGGTGATTTGGCTGACAGGATTTTGAGAATGGTCAATCTTCGAACGAATGAGAATGACTTCTGTTTTTGAGTCGTTGTTTTCCTACTCAAAAACATTAAACGCGTCCGATGTTGATCCAGGTTCTTCAATAACAAACTAGAAAGATTTTCTGTACAGTGACTAGGTCATGCAGTTGAAGTGCCTGCCAGTGTCTGCGAAAATTGTCTTTGGCGAGCTGGGCAAACTTTTGGTAATCGCAGCTCTGTACAATGCGATGTAAATAGCAGGGGTAGAAAAGCCGTGATTTTACTTTTGGGATAACTTATTTTGGTAATGCTACAGCGGGGTATAGTGCTACGAACCAGGCAGAGGTGCCTTCAAATAGGATGTACCTAAACAATTAAAAAATAAGGGGAAAAACTACCTGGAAAAATAATGGGGAAAACTACCTTAAAAGCTTGTATCGATAACACAATGGAAGACCTCATATGATGGCATCAGTATAATATTTTCACAGCAACACAAGTGAATCTTTGAGTCGTTTCCCTGTTCAATAACAATCTACTGATGTCTTAGCTCGCTCGGTCCACACTCGCAAAATAGCTACAATAAGTGTGTCAAATCTTCTTATGTTCCCGCTAAAAGAACATACATTACGTACGTTCCCCGATACATTTCGTCAGGTAAAAATACTATAAAGAAGACTTGTTGGCAAGCACTTTAATGACGTGATATCCAAGGTCAATGTGTGTTTAACTCCTATTACCTTGCGCCTTCCAGAAACATATACTCGGCGTGGAAGCCGAACAGGTTGTCGACCGACTAATACGACGCATGCGCAGGCGTGGGCGTTCGAGAGAAGAGTCAAAAGTTATCAGCATGCACTGGTCGTGAACGCACGCAATTGACGCATTCCTCGGGAAAGCGAAAGAGATAATATACAGGTTAAAGAGTACATAGTTATCTATGAAAGCAGATTGAAAGGCTCGAGTATAGTTCCAACTGGGCGTGCAAACGGAGGATCTGTTGAAGTTGGGTCGGTAAGTCATGTTTCATATGATTTTCATTTGTAAACTTCCAAATGGGCGTCATAAATATTCGAGGGGTTCAGACTAGCGTGTGGCAACATTGGCAGACTACTTGAAGCTGCCTTAATTGTTTCTTACCTTTCGCTCTTCAAACTCCGTCAAAGCAACACATATCTGCATAGCCTACAAATCGAGAAGAGATTTTTTTTAGTCACTGGGTAGAAATGATTAGAGAGTATATATATTTAGTCTTTATTAAGCAAATCTTAGGCGAACTTAAAAATGAGACATGAAAGTGCAAAATAAAAATGTTGACGCTGTCGTCGTTGTTGATGTTTTGTGTTGTAGTTGTTCAGCATCGTCATAATCATGTTTAGCTGTGCGACCTTGAAGTAAACTGATCGCTTTCTTTACGTTGAATACCAAGGTAACCATACTTTATACATCTAACCATGACTGGTTAGAACTATATGTGCAGCTTACATCACGTGATCGGTTGTACGCTGCGCAGGGCGGGACCGCACGGTCTATATTTTTAATTTGGGAGATTGTAAAAAAGATATCCAAAACATTTCACGACACTTTCTACACTCGAATGTCTAAAGAAAATTGCTGTTACATGGCCACTGCGTACGCACGGCAATAAAATCTCAGACTTTATGTTCTTGGCATCAACAAATCGAAAGAACGCATAAAGCTATTCTTTAACGTTATGTGTTATCTTGAAGGATAAGCCATGCCAAAAATTCACGATCTGACGTGATAAATTTGAGCCTGGTAGTTTCACAGATTGCGTGCACGGCTAGTCCTACAATGACCGACATATTTGGACAGATCAAGCGTAAACTTGACGACGAAATAGGACAAATGTCACCAGCATTATTGACACCTGTAAATATCAACCACCAACCTTAGATTCTATACCTAACAACGTAGGCACGTGACAGTAAGTCAACATAAGAAATCAGAATAATACACACCCTCTGGAAGCCATTGTTTGCCACGTACATGGGAAAATACTTTTCTTCATTTTATTAATATGAACGTTATTTATATAATGTACAAATTGTCAATTTTGGTCAAGGAATATCAAAACGATAGCGATACTATTTTGTAAGTCTTCTCCATTTCAAATTAAATTGCATTTCGGGGATATCAGGAATTTTCACTTTGCAAGGTTAGTGAAAGAGATCAAAGGTCAAGGACAGGAAAGATCGCCATACTGAGAGAGCACTCTAAACTTCCTTCAGAACTTTCCATATTCTCTGTTTCTTTTTGATAACACGAACGTGTTTGTATGTCCATTTTGTGTACTTTGTTACCTTAAAATGATACTGTAGTCCTACGGTGTACATTTTATAATAAATATCAGACACAACGCTGAATCTCTATTTCGGAAACATTTTATCAGTCATACTGATCATCATCATAATCATAATCAAAATCAAAGCAGATAGTCATGATCATAATCATCTCGATAAGGTTCGCTTTTCCACGCCATGATAGTGGTACTTGAAATTATTTTAGATCATGCGCGTTGCAGTCTCTAGCTCCGTGCTTTTGCTTATCGATATCAAATTGTGTATTTGGGGGGGGGGGGTGTTGTCACCTCCTTTCACAATGCTCTCCATATCATGCAATGTAGAGTAGCATAAGTTTTTCTCTCCGTCGCAGTCTCATTGGTGATATTTACGTCATGATATTGAATAACGATGAATTCATCAATCAAACAAACCTTGACGGACTCAGTCGCTTTCAAAAACCTCCCCATGCAGAGTACACCTCTCAGAATATTATGTGGCGCTTCAGTGAAAGTTCAAAATTTTGACGAATGAACTCAAACCTAACGACATCCAAGAGTCCCATGTTTATTCAATCGTGAAATGTTTCAAATTATGTTTTCATTGGCGTAATCACGCTGAACGGTTGACTAAGTAACTCACACCTTCCCAATTACTCTGGATTTAAAATGGTTTCACTGTTATAACATAGATATTAACACTGTAACAATATTGATTTTAGGTTGATGACCAATTCATCCTTTTTGTGGTTCATAGGACATACCACCAACTCTGCATATCCAATCGTTTCTGTTCCATCGTAGAGGAAGAGCTTGAAGCATGGGAGGTTATTTTCAGGTGTAAGTTATATAACAATACAGTACATTTTGAGTAACATATTTCATGCTTGCCCTCATGTATGTATGTATGTATGTATGTATGTATGTATGTATGTATGTATGTATGTATGTATGTATGTATGTATGTATGTATGTATGTATGTATGTATGTATGTATGTATGTATGTATGTATGTATGTATGTATGTATGTAAGCTTATGTATGTATGTATGTATGTATGTATGTATGTATGTATGTATGTATGTATGTATGTATGTATGTATGTGTGTATGTATGTATGTATGTGTGTATGTATGTATGTGTGTATGAATGTATGTATGTACAAACCTATTATCTATCTATCTATCTATCTATCTGTCTGTCTGTCTGTCTATCTATCTATCTATCTATCTATCTATCTATCTATCTATCTATCTATCTATCTATCTATCTATCTATCTATCTATCTGTATGCGTAAGTGAAATTGTGAATTGTCAATAAATATTGGTTGTTTGTGTATTTCACAAGGGCTTCATTTTCTTTTCCTTTTGCCGTAGGAACCACCGGAGATAATGGCGTATTTTTGCTCAAATGCGGTAAAGAACTACCACGTGTGAGAGGTTGGCAAGATATGAAAAATAAGACTATTTTTGGAGACCCAACATTCGAGTATCTTGGCGGAGTTTACTACAGGAAAGATTTCCCTACAGCTCGTTACGAGTGCCATGGATGTGTTTTTAAGGGGGAGAACACCAACAAAGGAGCCGGAAATCTTCATTCTTATTTCTGAACAAGATAGACTGAGAAAATTATTAGAAGAATAACATATTTCTAACAATTTGAACACGTGCATTGTGTTTGACTTGTTTCTGAAAGCCATGTATGACCCAAACGATGGTGTCCTGCACTCTAGTTCAAACAAAATTATGACCTCAACGTCCTGGTCTAAGAACTTGGTAGATTTCAAAAACCTACTTTACATTAACTGGAAGTCTGTTGTGTTGAAAATGCTTTCAAAGAGATACTTTTAGTTCATCTGTCCATAGTTGTTCGGGGAGGACGAGGTGCTTGCCAACGGCTTTAACTACATTGTCGAAAACGGAGCCGCCTTTTTTGAGAAACCAAACACACACCCACAGGGAAATAATATGTTATACTTTAAGTACAAGATTAACAGTACATAACCAAGGAAAATAACTGCTTTGGAAATCATAATGATTTTATTTTCCCCGACTTTGCCCTGACGCCATAAAGAACATGGTGTTAGACGGTTTCATTGAAGTTTGTATATAAACTTTAAAAAAAACGTGTAAAATTTAGAGAATCGTCTCTTTCGGTTTGATTTAGGTCGAATATTTGTGTCGCAAACTGGGGCGACACGGCAATCCAAATAAATCATCACAGAACTCGAGTGCACGCATGAATGTACGTTTCAAGTACAGTAAGACTTGGTCATAAATAAAGAGATAGATAAGAGAAATATTTAAATTTTACTGCCTATGGTATCAATAAAATTAGCGGCCCTTATGGAATCCTGAACTTTGCGACTTTGGGCGCATTCTTTGTACTTTGGTCATGTTAATCCAAGATACACTTATATTGTTCGACGATTCGTCTGCGCGTGACGTCACAAGCAATACCGTGACAGAGCTTTATGACATATTGTAATGCGATAGATGGTGCAGGGCCAAAAAGTGCGCTACGAAAATTGCAGCGCAATATACAGTTACTCTACATGATATCTCGCTCGAAAGGTAAGTCTTTTACGTTCTCTTTTTTCCAAATTTTGGTCTCTTGGCCATAACCACCTTATAATTGTCTTTGCATTGAATGCAGTGGCACACAACAAACAACACTGCAGTGTACAAAGTTATCGACCGTAGTTTATCTTGACAAATTACAGTCATTTAGGTTTATGGCCAAACGTTAGCTTCTGAAACTTTAACCGTGCTTTTCGTCACTTTTCTCTGGCATTTAAAAAGGTATTGCTCTGTCAAGATCGTATAAATCTTCGCTGAAAGCAGAAAATAAATAGAATCCAAATTGTTCAAAGAGTTCCTCGCAGGCGTGGTTTTGTAATGTTTTGAGTACCCTGTCAAAAGCACCTGCTCTGTAAATAGATTTTGAGATCTCCGAGAAAGAAATGTGTCATTTCTTCGTTTCGGTATCTAGTTTGCCAGTGGGAGAACGCGTGAAGTCAACAGATTGTTAATGTAGTAGAAAACAGGATAGACAACTGTGTTGCAACAACGACAGGAATTTCCGCTCCGCAGGAACAAAAAGGAATGTAGTTGGCAACAGTTTATTGCCCGCGTTGTTTGTACTAGTTTTGAAAGCCATGTCAGCACATCTGTGAACGTGTGCAAATCGAAACGAAAGAACGCCCTGGCTAAGGTCAACCGCTCAAATAAGTGTAGCGTGTATGACCAGCCGTTAGCACCAAATTTTATAAGCACTTGTGTGCAGTTTTAAAATGAGGTACAGTTGGCCAGACCAAGCGTAATTAAGGGTGATTCTAAAAGTTTTCTAATTTTGCTGTTTTCAAAACACACAGTGAACTGATTAAAAAGTTTATCTGTGGATCCAGTGCTCTATAGAGGACAAAACTATGGGAGGAAAATATTCTAACGTGAGTAGATGGCATGCTTCGTATAATTACATGTATTTGAATTGCATGTTTAGTACTTTATTGAAACTCCTCCATACATTTGATTTGTATTAGGACCCAGTATCTGCAACAACTGCGCACATTTCAGGGAACAAAAAAGAATGTACTATGAAAGGCAAATGTCATCTTGTTGCAGAAGTGATAAAAATGATGTTTTCGAAAACATAGTGCCGTCCATTTGGTTTTTTACAAATACATTAAAACTAGGGTGATCAAACTCCCGCATATTAACATGCCCCATTCTGTTTGTATTTTCACTGTTCAGCCAATGGATAAGTAAACATGGGATGATCACCGCAGTTAGATCTGAACGACAATTCAAAATTTGTCCCTTGACAAATCAATCGCCCTAAGTTCTGTCAAGTTCCTCTTTTTTGTTACATAGGAACCCTCGGAAGTTGGGGGCGTCGTTTGCTCCAGATGTGGCAAGGATCTTCCACGTATCAAAGGTTGGGGCGACATTAAAATCAAAACCATTCACGGTAATCCGACGCACGAGTTTCCTCGGCGGGGCGTACTACAGACGGAAGATCCCCACTGCAAAACATCTGTGCAACAAGTGTTTCTGGACTCCAGAGCACATCCAGATACAATGAGAAGATACAGATTCAGAAACGGTGTCCAGTGTTTCGAAGTTAAGTTAGAGAAAAAAACATGATAAAGTGCCTCATTTACTTACTGTAAATGAAAATGATAATGAATGAAAAATAATGCGTATGGGCAGAGGACACCGTGACGTCTTTGCGTTCTATCCCGTATGGTATGAAGAGATGATTACTCAAAAGCTAACATGTGTATTTTGGACCATTGTACTTTTCTTTCATCATCTATCATTCATAAGTTGATCGCAAATATAAAGCTTGATAACCCAGGAATTGTTGTTATTCTTTGCTGATACTTTCAGTGTCAAAACATGTGTACAGATACACACACTGAAATGTAATTTTTGGCCATACTAAATACAGAATGGGTTACTTACTTAGCCCAGGTTAGAATGTATTTCTTTGATGAATAGATGTAGTTGGACACATTAAATCTCAAAACCCTTCAGTTTTTCACCGCTGAAGCAAAACACTAGAGGGCGCTCTATACACTCCAGAGGCGGAGCGGAGAGAGTGCCCTCTAGCGACGGTTCTTTCAGTCTGAGGATTAATAGACGGGTGTAAAATTTCCTGAGATATTTCGTGGCATTCGGTTCCCCATATTCGAAAGAAAATCACGTGTTACACGCAATTCGGTATATAACAGTAAACTCAATGGAAAGTTTCGCGCATAAATATTGAATGTGTCGCTGTCTGTTTGTCTCTGTCGTCTGCAAGCTTCGTGCTGTTCTGTACTTGTGACGTTTATTGAAAATTCATATAGCCTGGTGAAATCGTATGGCCTGACATTTGGTGATATACGTGAGACCGGTATTTTGAATGTATAAATTCTATAAAATTCAAGAAATGTCATAGGATGAAATCCGAAATTTAACATTCTTTATGCAATGGCATAAATTTGCATAAAGTTGGTCAGCTCCTGTACGCACCTTTTGATGGCCGTGATGAATTACAAAAACTCTGTACAGTACTTCACACTCAGATTAAAGAGTACAAGCTAATAGATGTATTTGATGAAAACATGGTTTATGCACAATTACAACAAACTGTCATTGACAAGCTAATCAAATGTATATCTCTGACAAACTTGTAGTGAAACACTGATTTTTTAAAATCTGTACACTGATTCATGCGTATTAATGCTGAATTTTAAAATGTCAGAAATGTTAGACGAAGAATTAACAATATGGAAACATTCTACATGTTATTTGTAAGAAAACAAAATGCAAAAAGCGCTACATGTTTAATCTGTATGGTACATGTTACTTATGTCAGGGTAAAAATAAGAACAAAAAGCCTTTTGCAAAGGAACTTTGAGAAGAAAAAAAGAAAATTGAAAGAAAGAAAAAACTATACTGATCTACTTACCCAAGTTTGGAACAGGCTTGACCATTGAACTGAAAGAATTTTTTTTTCGCCTAACTAACTTTAAAGAGTCTTTTTCTTATTTTCCCTCTAACTGGAAAATAAACATAGCTTTCCGTTTACAGAAAAAATAATGTTTCCTTTAAATTGACAAGTCAACCGCAGTTTTAGCAACGTTTTCTCAAAACATTAACTGACTTGATATGCTGTCGTATCAGAACTTATGGAGTCTTTTCAGGCTGTACAATACTCCATGAAAACCACGTACACGTATGGAGTGAGAAGGGGTCATGCATTGAGAACAGCGCCACCTACGGCCTTCAGGAGTCAAACCACCATATATATCAAAGTAAACCTTAAGTTGCCCACGCGGCGATGGTTGAAAAACGGAAGATTAAATGCAAGATATTGGTTTGAATAACACAATGTGTAATTAGAAAAACTCATCACCAAAAAGGGACCTATGGTATTGGACTTTATTGAAAACACTTCAGCATAAACTCACGTGTTGGATAGTATGTCATATTATGTTATTATTTTTGTCAGTAAAAGTGTTATATAGTTTAAATTCATATTCAATTTATAAGGTATTGTCATAAAGGTCTTCAGTAATATGTGAGAGAAAGAAGGGCAACTACTAGTTTTTTTGTTTTTATATGACGTTTGTATTTTGTAGATCTTTGAAAAATGTATCAATCCAGGCCTTTTTATTGAACTTCGACAAGAGGGAATAGTTGATGTTTTTAAGGATAGAACATTGGTTTGGGTAGGAAATGTTATAAAAATTCACCAGGAAAGTGGATTTATTTTGTCGATGAAATTCTACGGGAATTCCTCTTGAATATGTTAAAACATATTAATGCTTCTTGGTCTATGTAATTATTATACTTGTATTTTTAAATAAAATATTTATCATGTCAGGTCATGAATGACTGTTAAATGATGATCTAATACTGATTGTATCATGTTGCAAGCGATTTTGTTTTGCACCTCTTGATGTGTGATAATTGAAGTTTGCCTTTATTTGTGTTTGTGAGTGTGTTCTAAGATTTGAATTTTTATTGACTTAATAGTAATCGTTCCTTTAGAAATCTGGGAAGAGAAAAAAAACCCAAGGAAAATGATATTAGTAGAGTGCATTTCAATCAAAGTAAGACATGTCCATGTCCAATAAGAGTACATATTAAAACAAAGATGGTATTGAAGCAAAAGTAGCAAATATATACAGGTGTTCATTAAAGTTTGCTTTTACGATACAATGCACATGCTTCATGCTGCAGCTTAACATTAAACTCATAATGTTTGAAGTATTTCAGGTGATCAAGCTTTCATACATGACCTACTATACAAAATCATTACAGTAAATATAGAAGTGAGCTCATCATGGTAAGTCACTTTCAAACTTGAAGCATGACTTACAGTATCTACATATCAACTATGCACAGAACAGTTCAGATTAAATTCAGCTGATAAATGTTTTATCAATGGAAAAATTATGGAATGTCATTAAATACGCAAATCAGTTAATAACTAGAATATGACACACGCTAATATTAACTTTCAGGAGTAGTAGATCTAAAATATCTTCAACCATTACAGCTCTGGTAAAATCAGTGCGCTCAAATTGATATACAGACTAATTACAACCTACTATCATTTTCAAAGCTCAGAATATGATGATGCTCTCTAACAATGAAATATTTGAATTTGCATGTTAAAGGTGTAAAATTGGGCTATGAATAGCCATTTTGGTTCAAAATTTAATGAAAATGATAAAAAGATTCTAAATATATCTAATTCATCAACAGCAAGCAAACTTGTATAAAATTAAATGTTATTCAATGTTCAGCATTTTGTAACATCATATGTAAATAATAAACAATAAACAAACAATCAATTGGTCATTTTAAATAATAGAAGTCCTCCCTGATTTCTTATGTTGACTTACTGTCACATGCCTACGTCAAGCTGCATTAAGTGTATTGTGCTTCAAAATATCATTATTTGTATTGTTTCAGAGATGCATTTGAGATCCAACAGGGGAGTATCTTGGCAGAGTTTACTGCAAGAAAGATATCTCTACAGCTGGTTATGAGTGTCATGGGTGTGTCTTTAAGAAAGACACTAACAAAGGAGCCGGGAAATCTTAATCCTTGTTTCTGAACAAGATAGACTGAGAAAATTATTAGAAGAATAACATATTTCTAACAATTTGAACACGTGCATTGTGTTTGACTTGTTCCTGAAAGCAACTGTACTACTTAAACAAAACATGACCTCAACATCCTGGTCTGAGGAATCGGTAGATTTAAAAAACCTATTTGAGATTTTAATATAAACTGGAAAATGTTGTTTTGAAGACTATTGGCGCCGTATACAAGAGCATGGTGTTCGACGGTTTGATTTAAGTTTGTACATACCTTAAAAAAAGTATAATTTAGAGAATCGTCTGTTTCGATTTGATTTAGGTCGAATATTTGTGTCGCAAACTGTGGCAACACGGAAATCCAAATAAATAATCGTAGTGCCACGCACGCGCACCTGCACGTTTGAAGCACTGATAGACTTGGTTATAAATAAAGAGAGATATAAGAGAAATATTTAAATTTTACTGCTCAATAACAGTATACGAAGAGACTCTGAACTTTGAAACTTAGGCGCATTCTTTGTACCTTGCCCACGTAAAGTTCAAGATACACAGACATTCATATTGTTCGACTGTTCGTCCGAGCGTGACGTCAGAGCTAAATGACATACATTGTAATGCAATAGGTGGCGTAGGACCAAAAAGTGCTACGGAAAAAGCAGCACGTCACACAGCTACTCTACACGATACATGCCGCGACAGGTAAGTAAATCTTTTACGTTTTGTTTTCCCTATTGTCTTGATATCGAATGCGGTGGCACACAACAAATAATACTGCAGTTATCGACAGTTTATCGTGACAAATCAAAGTAATTTAGGTTTTTTACCAAACGTTAATTTCTAAAACTTTTTAGCGTGGCTTCTCAGTTTTTCTCTTGCATATAAAAGTCAAAATATGTATAAATTTCCAATAAAAGCAGAATATCAACAGAGTCCACATTGTTGAGAGAGTTCTTCGCCGGCGTATTTGTGTAATGGTGTAGGTATCCTGTCAAAACACTAGCTCTATCAATAAATGTTTAGATCTCCGAGAAACAAATGTGTTATCTCTTTATTTTTTAGCTTTTGGGAACGCGTGAAGGTCAACAGACTTTTGCAGAACAGAGCGTAGTCAATCGCCTATTTGGGGACCGAGCACAATTGACGGCAGTGGGGGGGGGGGGGGGGCGGAAGAGAAAATGGGGGCCACGAAAAAAAATGAGTGTTCTTGGGGTGGGCCATGAAAATTCCAGGGAAGGTAAGGGGTGGGCCACCAAAATATTTTACATCATGACAGAGAATATTTTTCAGCATTTTTGTTCCTTGTTGAAGCTGGAGTTCCTTGTTAAACTTCTTGTAGCATGATGAAATACCAAGTCTTAAACCTCACAATACAGTTGTTATGTGTAAAATGAGCAATATTATTATTGAAAATTGACTTCATTTGTAAACAATAATAATGGTTGGTAATGATACAGAGGCTAGGTTGAAACTGGTTATTTCATCATGCTCTAGGAAGAACTAGAATACGTAGTGGACACACAGGAAACACAACACAATACTGAAAAGTAGCTGTAGGTGTTACAAGTAGTTAAGCTTGAACATATGTTATTTTGTTTGTTTATTATTTATATATTTATTTGTTTATTATTTATTTCAAGAATGCAAGAACGTTGTTTTCACTAAAGCATATATTAAAAGTTATAAGGATTATATATATGTGTACAACTTTGTACCTATGTAATCTTTCTTTTTTGGGGAGGGGGGCACAAAAATTTTGTTGCCGGTGATGGGGGCCACTAAAATTTTTGCTGGTGTGGGGGGGGGGCTGTAAAAAATATATGCACCTCACATTTTCTTGATTGATATGTAGGAATAAATAATCTAAACAGCAAACGCTGGTATTTTGGGTAAAACGTTTTGTCAAAAATGTCATTTTAAAGTCGTCCTTTTCTATGTACACAAATTTATTTTGCTAAAGTTGGTGTTCCTTATAACGAGCTGTGTCCGAGCTTTCCAAAAATTTAAGGTTTATGTTTTTTTTTAATGCTAGTTTACTTAATCTAAGGGAGGATATAGTACTCCTACCCCTACCCAATTTTGGCCATTTTTCGCAGTCCATGCAAATCAAAACGCAGCCCAGAGAGGTACTGCATACCAAAATATCCAATGTTAATTTTTTTTTCTAATTCAGCAGATCCTAAAGAACAAAAAAAATATCTGAGTAGTAGGTTTATGAGGTGGGGGTGCACGGTGGGCCCCTCCAGCCCACGTACTATCAGCACCACATTTTGTAAACACTTGTGTGTAGTTTTAAAATATGGTACAGTTGACAAGACAAACCGTAATAATGGGTGCTTATATAAGTATTCTAATTTTGACTATTTTCAGGGCACAAGGTGAACTGATTTAGAAGTTCATCCCCGGATCCAGAGCTCTGTCAAGGACAAAACTATGGGAGGAATTTATTCTGACGTGAGTAATAATTAAGAGATGGCGTGCTTCGTTTAATTATTTGCATGTTTAATGCATTATGAAGAACGATATGTCCCGTATGTTTGTTTAAATTTTAGTGTATTTTTTCCTTTTTTCTTTAATTTTCTCATCTGTAAGTGGCTGCCTTATTGCACTGTTGATGAGCAAATAAACAAATAAATAAATAACTAATAAATAATCGAACTTACAGCATCGAAGAAGCTCCCGAACATGGATGTGCTTGGCGACATGGTACTGCCTATTATTGCCAATGGGTAGAGGCAAAGGATTGAAATTTCTTCATCTGAACTCATACATTTGTATTAGCACTCAGTGTGTGAAAAAAATTGTGCCCATTTCAGGGAACAAAAAAGATCAATAATATGAGTTGTGTAATATAAGGCAAATATCATCTTGTTCATGTAAAAGTGATAAAAAATTGATATTTTTGAAAGCCTGCTGCCGTCTATTTGGTGTTTCACAAATGTGATCAGACATGCCCGATTCTGTTGGTATTCTCATTGTTCAATAATAAACTTAGGCTGATCACCGTAGTTCGGGTGAAACGAATATTCAAAATTGATCCTATGTCCAACCAATCGCCCTTAGTTCAATCAAGTTCCTGTTTTTTGTTATATAGGAACCCTCGGAAGTTGGGGGTGTTTTTTGCTCCAGATGTAAGACGGAGCTTCCCGGTGTCAGTGGTTGGGGCGACATTGAAATCAAGACAATTTACGGTAAAGAGACGCACGTATTCCTCGGCGGAAAGTACTACAGATTGAAGGTCCCCACTGCAAAGCATTTGTGCAAGAAGTGTTTTTGGACTCAGGGGCAAAACAACACATAGTAAGAAGATACAGATCGGAGAAACTGTGCCGGCGTTTCGAAAGATTCGGTCATAAAAAAACAAGATACATTGCGTCATTTGTTAGCTGTTGACGAAATTGACAATGAACGAAAAACAATGCATATGGACAGAGGACAAGTCTTTCCGATGCCGAATGGTATAAAGAGATAATTACGCAAAAACTTGCATGGGTACTTTTGGACAACTACACTCTGTTTCACGTGACAATCATTTCATATTCATAAGTTGATCGCAAATATAAAGCACTGATAACCCAGAAATTGATGTTATTCTTTGCAGATACTTTCAACGTTAAAACAAGTCTACAGATGAACACACTGAAATGTAATCTTTTGCAAATTGGCCATATTTGAATCCATAATGGATTACTTTCTTAGCCCAGGTTAGAATGTCTTTCTTTGATAAACAGAGATAGTTGGACACATTTAATGTCAAAATCCTTCGCTCGTCCACGCTTTTGTTGAATTTTTGAAACTTGTGGAGAAATTATGGCCATTTTTTAAGACAAGTACATGTATCGGTAAAGATTACAACTGAAGCAAAAAATTTATGTCCATTGAAACTCAAGACTAATTAGACTGAGAGATCCATCGCTAGAGGGCGCTCTCTAAGCCCCCCCCCCCGAAAAGGTGGGGGATTTCCTGAGATATTTCGTATGGCATGCGATTCGGTATATAATAATAAACTGTCTCATGAAAGCTTGCCTCAATGCAAAAATTTGCGCAGAAAATTGAATGTGTCGCTGTCTGTTTGTCCCCGTCGTCTATAAGCTTCGTGTTGTCTGTTCAACACGGTGCGAAAATGGTGGCGTTCTATAAGAAACGCTTTGCACCAAAGATGTGCCAGCTCAGGAGATTTACGATTTTGTGATAGGTCTAAGAGCCCTGTTGCTAGCCTTTGTAAGATGCCAACCAAATGCATGGAATGTAGGACGTAGTATCAGAGATAGATCTGCTCCAAGTCTGTTGACATATACAAGTATCAAAACATATAATAAATTGAAGGATTAAGGGGTGCACCATATCCTGGGGGTCTGGAATACTTAAGAGGTTGCATTTTTTTTTCGTACCTGATCCACTGTTCAACTTTTTTTTCACTCTCTGACTACTGGTAACTTTTTTCTCGCACTCCTTATTTGGATACTTTTCCCCAACAACAAATGTACAGTCCTCTACTGTGTGTGGAGTAAAATTTTGCACATTAGATAATAAGTGAACACAATACTTGTACATGTACTTACCATTTACCATCTAACTAACATGTGGAAAAACAAAACAATGCGAGCGACTGATGAATTAACCGCACTTTAGTTCCGAAACACCGTTAGGGATAGGGAGCCATCATTATTTATTATTACAGAATTTGAATGTATAAGGGGAAGAACACGCGAGATGCTGAGGGGGGAAGTGTCAGAGGGCTGTCCCTATCTTCCATGGAAAATTTCGAGAAATTGATGTGTGCAATGGTGCAGTCTGGTGCAATCTGGGAGGTATTTTCAATTTTTCTTTTACTAGTAAAAATGTTAGAACACCCCAAGGGGGAGAGCACGAACATTTTGAGAAATTGGTATGTGCAATCTGAGAGGTGTTTCAATTTATTTCGCACAAAAATTTGAGTAACCCCCCTCTCTACATTTTGAGTAACCCCCTTGAAGTTTTCAATTTTTTGAGTGACCCACCTCAACATTCCTCTCACCTCCCTCAGGCCGTAAATAATGACGCTCCCTTAAGACAAATCACTGTAACATATAGACTGTTCTCCAGGGGATCCAGATCACATGACCAGGGTCAAAGCACTATCGATTCACCGGTGTCTCGCCATGTTTCTCCATATCATAAAACCACATTGCTACATGTACTGACCACAATTATGGCCTTGGGATCGAGCTATATGAGGAAGACATTAAAATCTAAATATAGCACTCCCCAAATGTGTTTGGCCAAAGAACCATTGTGTATCTGACACATTCTTCAATATGCGCCAGAAGGGCGTACTGAAAATTAAAAAAATGTGTTCAAGAAAGTAAATTTTGATGGATTTTTCCTTCGTTTCACCTTGGTTATCCATCTTTGTTTTTTCCTGAGCCCCCTTTCGCTGATTTCATTGATATTCCCTGTTTTTTTTTAATCTTCCAGACCCCCGGGATATCAAATGGTCCACCCCAAAAATCAGTGGCCAGCAAGTAACTCAGCTGTCGAGAAAAGCCAGGCGCGGCGTCTGAGGGTCAATCTATATCAGGGACAGTCAACCAGCCCAGGGCGTAGAGACGGACTTTAGATTATGACGTATTCCGATGTAGGGCGTATGACTAGGCACGTCACAACAACAACACGATCAATACGAGTTAACAGAGTGATTGAACAGGAGACGTCGATATCAGTGGTGAGTCCATTACAGTTTTTAAGGTTCATTTACGCAGTCAGACGTCGGAATCAATCAATATGTTGTTCGATCCAAATGATTTACGTGAGATCGAAACTGTTTTCGATTGTCGTCTGCCGTTGCATTTTTCGGTCTTTTTAGAGTATGTCGGAGACATCGCCAACCGCACCGGAAGTCGATGGCTGGAAATTATAACATGGATGATCAGCGCATACTCGCCAACAGTCACGAATATGACACAGTCATTCAGAAATCTCCGTTTACTGGGAGTAATTAATGTTAAAAATTCATACAAACGTTCTTTCTATGACATGCGTCAAGGCCAAAGATGTTCAATGATATCTAGGTCACTGGCGCTAACGCGACCACCAACCTATAACCGCGGCCATTGAGCTTGGAAGAATGAATTATATGTGATTCAACTATAAATTTTTGATGTAGAGTTCCCGGTTGACCTATTTGATTTCTTGGTCCCAAATCACACCTTTTCAAAACATCCCTTGAGCTCTACATCCGTCAGGTAGAATGGGACGATATCGATGACGCCATTTTTATCTCAAACTTGTGTCTATGTTAGTTTATGATTGACAATATATTGCCCATAAATATTTGACAGAGTCGCCATAGGAATCACAGTAGCATACCCGAAAGAGCCATAAATGCTTATATTTAGAGGTGTAACGATTGGAGTGGCTACCGACGTGACCAGGGCTTTCAGAAGGGTTTAATTACTTAGAGTTCCTGCTAAACTGAGGCGCATCTGCATCATGGGTTTTATTTGTCATAAAGACAAATTATCGGCCCCCTTCGGATAACTTTTTAGATCTGAGAAAGGGTCAAAAACGTCAGTGTCAAGGGTCCAATTTGGAAACACCAACATATTAGAAAACAGGTCAGAATGTAAATTCTCGACATAGGCTTTCTTCAAACCATAGGAGAGTATAAGTATTTTCGGATCTCAGGCAACCCTCCCCCCCCTTTGAAAGTTCTCGCGGGAGAACAGACCTTCATAATGGATTATCGACATTCTAGCCATTTTAATACAATCTTTTTCTTTCAATTCTTGATCAATTTCATCAGGGCGGAAAAAAATACTTGCGCCATCAGAACTCAGCAGTAAGAGTTAAACTATGGGCTGCGTCCAGTCACAGGTAGGTTACATGTTAAAAAATCTTTGACAAACGCTTAACAATGCATCGTTATTTTTCTTGTTAATATCAATCGAATTTCTTCGAGAAGACACCATTGCTATTTAACTCGGAAGTAGATTCAGAGGAAAAATTCTTGTGACGGTAAGCAGATTTGTAATAAAACATGATTATCTCTTCAAACTCGATGATGCTTGTCCATATAACTGCCGGAAGACTGCTGTAAAAGATCCCGAAAAAGTGAAAAGTGTATTTATGTATCCTTACAGAGAAATAGATTGATATTCACGGATTCAACAATATACGAACACAATTTCTTTTCACTGAAGCCTGCATCCTTCTATACTATGGCTCTACTAAAATTTGATGTGCCTAAACTTCAGTCAGACATCGGGTAAAACTTATAGTATACATTCTCCTTGACACCACGTATGTGGAATGAATGATCCGTCGCTCGAGGGCGCTCTCTACGCTCCCCCTCTAAAGCGTCTTCGAGCGACGGATCTTTCAGTCTATGGTGCAAATTCCTTCGGCAGAAGAAACGGTTAATAAAAAACTGGTTATGCAAATCAGGTTTCAAACAAATGCGATTAATATTTGCTGGGTATTGAGACAAAGGGCAGACGGACAGACGAACAAATTTAAAAAAACATGAATTGTTTAATAGATATTACGTAAGGTTAATTAAAATTCTCACGTCCTATGTTTCAGCATAGCGTAAAATTTTGATTTTTAAAAGGTTTTGTGAGATAATTTGTTTTGAAATCTTTAAAAAATCTCAATACTCTGTGACATTCAACTTTATTTGACCACTAAATCAACAACATTTTAGATATATTACTGCTGGTTTAAGCAATTAATGTTCGTCCTTCTGCCAACGTTGGTGACTATGGACAGAAACACACGAAGACAGTGAGAGTTAGAGATACAGACAGACGACCAAAGTTTTAACAAACTGACTGACGCAAAGACAGACTGAAAAGAAAGGCATCAAAATAGACAGCATACAGAATTTGTGGGCGCAGAAAGCCCATCAGTAAGCAAGACGTCGGGGTACACGCAGACAAGGTGCGAGAGAAGCTTTTGCGTACTTGCTTACTTTTGCTAATGTGGTACAAATTCAATATGCATTGATCAGGCGCATTTTAAAAAAAGAATCGCAATCAGGACCTTAATTTTCTTGAAATATTTTTGTTATTTACTGGCCGTTGATAAATGAAATTAAGGACAAAAACAAACAAACAAACAAACAATTAATGATATTATATCTAGAGTTCTATACATTCTCTGACAATGTGTTCATGTGCAAATGTTCGTCAATTTCTGCCTGTCAAACGACTGGATTTTGAACGCCTAACATTCTTTGTATTTTCCCGCCTTTCTTGTCACCTAGGAACCAATGGAGGTGGCGGGCGCCATTTGTTCCAAATGTGGCAAAGATCTGCCAGAAATTAGGGGTTGGCGTGACATTAAGATAAAAACGATCTATGGTAAACCGACTCACGAGTTCCTCCGTGGTGCGTACTACAGGGAGAAGATTCCTACTGCGAAGCACGTGTGCCACACATGTTTCTGGACTCCGGACCACATCTTGAAAAGGCGTGAATCCGAGAAAGCCGAAGCCGCAAAGGCCGAAGCCGAGATAGCCCGAGCGAACGCCGAAGTTGCAAAAGCCGAAGCTGCCCGAGCCCAGGCGATGGCTGAAGCCGCGAAAGCCGAAGCCTTAAAGGCAGCGGCCGACGCTATGAAAGCCAAGGCCCTTGCAGAACTGTGCACAAAGTCTGACATTCACTACGCTGTTGTACAGTAATGCAAAAACAAACAAACAAACAAACTTCACGACACGTATTCTAGCATGAGGGTCGGCAAAAATCTGTTATTTCAAGTCTATTGAATAGTTTAAAAAATTGCATATGTAGTCTGTTTATTTTTCAACGAAATAACATGAAATTATAACTTGACAAATTCTAAAGGTAGTATGCAGATTGACATTTTAAAGATTGCAATCAGTTTAGCACGGATAATAACACAAGTATGGGAAATTGTTGATGGTTTAGAGGAGAAAAATGTCGGATCCCAGGATTGTAAGTATTAACTTGAACATTTACAGTGTCAGCCATGAAGTCCATAAATACTTTTTAATGTCTTCGAAGTAATTTCAATCTTTTGGTAATATATTGCAGTATTTTTATCTCTTCATAGTTATAGTTTGTCCTTTCAATCTTCGTATGTAAATAATCTGAAAAGTGTTTTGTCACTGAACACAGGGACATTATCACTCATAGAAACAATACCGCAATAATGTGATCATTGAGTTTGACAAATAGCCGACAAGTTCTCCATTTCTAACCAATCTGCGTATGTCATTCAAGTCATTACACGTGAAGTGCAAAGTGTTTAATATTATGTAACCTTTGCCTTTATTTTGTCAGCGACAGTACCAGTAGTTTTGTTCACAAGAAGGACTATTACGGAGACTGACGGACATATGCTCCGGCAGTACGATAGTTTGAGCGTAGCCTAAACCTTTTCGTTGAGGTAGAATGCGCCTCGGGGACAGATATTCAGACTCTCAAACTTTCACAATTCTTTTCTGATCTACCACTTGTGGTGGCTCACTTTAAAGCTCTTGGCGTAAGAAAACTTTTCACCGTCATAGTTTTTCGAAAATCGAAAATTTAATTTTTCTCCATGAGTTAACACAGGGATGGCAGTCATTTTGAATTTTAAATATCGGCGAATCTTGGGTAACTTGTTCCTGTAGTACAAACATTCGCACGGTGACCCCGAGGTTTATTCTCGATTTTGAAAGAGAATTGTTGAAATATTCCTTGAGGAAAGCTTGAGCAAAAGTGTAACTTTTTACTTTCGAGGCGCATACTACTTATACAGGTAGACAGGTCAATCAAGATTTTATTGTTCTATATCAGTGTTTAATTTACATTGATGGAAAAAGTTCTTTGCACTGTAATGTCAGTGAATTTAAACCCTGATGCCAATGCACTATTAGGTGACGCTGAGATATTTCTGGCTCTGCTTTGTAGATTTTCACTCGATTTCAGGCAGTAAATAAAGGACAATAAATATATTTTACTCGCACCACGGTGGCACGCAGAACACTATCAATCCCGAATATTCATTTTCCAAACATATGATTATGGCAGGGACACTACAAGTCCAATTTGAAGGTTGCCAGCCTTACCCAATCTGGAAGGGTATTTGTTACAGTGTAGTGGGCTAGACTGCTTTAAAAGAATCATCGTACAATAAATCACAAATATTTACACATGAGTTCAAAAAATGACCGATAGTAAAAACTGCTACAATAAAATTAGAATCTGTCTGCTTCTGTAAATGCTCTGTCTTATAAATACTTGTAGCAGCTTTGTCATAATTATGACGTCACATCTTTAAGAGATAATGGTTTAAGCTTACCACCACCCTGATATTAAATGACAAGCAGTCAGAAAGCATCGACAACTGCACCGGTCCGACACGTGTTATTTGTAATCGTCCTTGACACTGGCTCTTTTTGCGTTGTCATGGTATAAGGTTACAAGAGTATATTTATTTGGATTTCATCCAGACATATTTTTTTGCAAAAGAGTAAACCTAGAGGACGCAATCGATGCGCCGTCTTTGTTATAGACACATTAAAGCTCCCTTTGCGCAGGTACGCTCGATCTCCAGGGATGTTGTAAATATTCCACCCGTTGTCCATATGATATGCTAACGTGCCGACGAGCAGCAGAGTCTCTAACCAAAGAAACGGTCTATTATATATAACAGTCGAGTGATTCTCACCAGAACTTCCCATGTAAGGGCTAACAGGTAAAGAACATTGATATCAACGGAAAGTTGTTTACTGTGTTTACATGAAATGAGGAAGGATGTGATCGGCAAAGTGTAGGGCCTATGCTTATCTTTATTCACACATAGGTTCGTCCACGTTAATTATTAGTTACATGACGCAAGTCACCCCAAATGAATATAAACAAGTTGGCAAGTTAAAAGCGTGGGTTGACATTTTGCATTAAAAACGACAATCCCTGAAACTGAAAGAAAAAAAAATCTGTTAAATCTATGAAAAGACTCTTTTACGACCAGCAGCGAGGCGAATGCAGCCGAGGCCACCATATTGCAATTCACCACACTTCCAAAACTGGTTTTAATTTAAGTGATCTCGGAATACTGAAGTATTGAACAAGGTGAGTACACACGCAGAACCCTGAATTTTCCAAAACCCTGGTAAAAGCAACAATGTTTGGCTATATAACGGACGACTGAACACGATTGAAATGATAAGGCTCCAAGCAACACAGTGTCATCCGAATTCTCCTTTCTCCTGTCGTTACCCTAAAATATCCGCAATATGTGCAATGCTTAAAAATCCTTTGCGATATCTGAAAGGATGCGCATGCTGAGGCTAGTATTCATATAGGTAACACTAGTGTTCATATTATTAACAGTGATGTTCTAAACCTGAAGACGATGTGTTAACAACCATCTCCTTCAAGTGTTCAAAAACTCAGCATCACAGAAATTTTACAATACTGTGAAACAGTTAACAATCTTTCGTGTTTTTTACTTTAAAATGGTTATATTGAATTTACGCGGATTTTGGTGTAACGAATTTCACATTAAGTGAAAAATATTTCCGGTCTACAATTGCTGAAAGCATTTTTTTTCTAGAAAAGGAAGTATACAAAATAATTTTACACGTTTATTACCGGTTGAAATTTTGAAATTTTGAAAAGAAAATCAAATAACCACCATGAACGTTTTAATTTAACCATCGGCGTGCAAGAGGCGTTCTACTCCTAAACACTTGGTGTTCAAGTTTGGTGCCTTTTCCTATCCCAAGATGCATCAAAATGAAAGTTGCGACATTTTTCTTGTAAGCGCACCCTGAAGTCGTGATCGTGCGGAAGCAGAACCAGAAAGGGTAAGTTTTCTCTCCAAAACAGTAAAATGTGTTAGATTATGAAGCATCTGCATTATTATCCTTTGAAATTAATTGTATTGTACTCTGAAATAGCTATTTCTTTCAGTGGCTGCTTTACCAACAACTAGCAGTGAATACGCTGTGGTACTTTTGGCCATATCCTATAGATCGATCTCACTCGGGTCAAGGGTCATCGCAACACAACTGTAGTGATAACCCTTGACCTGAGCGTGATCGATACGCCTTGCATAGTGGTACCGCTGCGTAATCACAGCTAACACATGTCTTTTAGTAGAGACAATCGCATGTAAAACATCAGTTAAACATCGTAAAGTATACACTGTATTGTTTCAGGATATGAGGGTTAGGCTTTTTTTATTTTAATCAGTCGATGACAAGAAGAAGCAGTTGGATTTAACTGAAAATCGAAGAGTTGTTACAGAAGCTGGTGGTACAGATAATGAAGAAGATGAGTGTACATGTAGCTGTCTGGAAACAAGTTTGAGAACCTCAGTTCATCTCTAATGTAGATTTAAACTTCCAAGGGTCAGTAACTGAAATTTTGATGTTTCTGTACTTTTGTTCTGAATTAATCTAAGCTTTGGTAGCATGCTATGATGAACTAAATGTTGCCGGAGAATAAGCTTCCACAGACGTGTAGTCTCCTTTATCAGATTCAAGGGTGGAATGAAAAATTAAAGCTAAAAGCGGCAGAACATTCTGAGTAAAAATGTCCTCTCTGAATTACTGAATTTTCTGAAATTTTCACTCAGAATTTTCTGTCACTTTCTGCTTCAATTTTTCATTCCCCTTGCATCTGATGAAGGAGACTTCACGTCTTTGAAAGCTTATGCCCCTGTGTGAACTCTATCATGAAAAATGCGATTTTCGATTATCACAAAACTTGGTAGGCAAAACGTTTGTTTATTCAATGGGCTTCAAAATAAGCCCCTCCCCCACCCAAGTGAAAGACCAAAACAGTATTTAGTGTACGAATTCCTGTCCCAGAGGCACATTCTGGTAGTTTGCGTCAACTATCTCTGTTACACTGTCTTCAGGATAAAGAAAATATCGGCTGCAACTTCTTACATTTTTATCATGAGTTGTTCATGGAAATGTAATCACTGAGCGTGAGCGTTACAACCGTGAGTGCATGGTCCTTGTTGACGCGGGTCTGGTTCATGAGTATGTAACTTATGAGTTACATGCTTAGTTACAGGAACGGATGTTTTTTGCCGTGTACATTAATCACTGTACGCAGTACCATGGTCTATACGTAGTTGGATGCCTTCAAGATCCAAAAGCATTTTGAAAAGCGTTACATACATGCATGCAAGCATACATACATACATACATACATACATACATACATACATACATACATACATACATACATACATACATACATACATACATGCATGCATGCATGCATGCATGCATGCATGCATGCATGCATGCATACCTACCTACCTACCTACCTACCTACCTACCTACCTACCTACCTACCTACCTACCTACCTACCTACCTACCTACCTACCTACCTACCTACCTACCTACCTACCTACATACATACATACATACATACATACATACATACATACATACATACATACATACATACATACATACATACATACATACATACATACATACATAGACTTCGTAGATATGGCTAGAATCCGTCCAACTACAGTGTATGCAACACTTTGACGGAGACATAGACTTGAGATAATTATAGGGTTTGAAGGAAACAGCAAGATGCTTTGTCTACGGTTAAAATCGTTATATACCATCTTTTCGACCACACACGGAAGGTCTACTTCAGTGTCTAAATTATGAAATCGATATGATAAAAACACAGCGTAAATTTAGGTAAAGAACTGGATATACAGTATGAAGAAACTGAAAGAGAGAGAGAGAGAGAGCACCATGAATCTAAAATTTGAAAACCATATGAAGTGAAACGGATGCTCTGTTAAACTGATAGGATATAAATCAAAAGTACAATGCTATAAAAGTGGGTGTAAAAGCAAGTAAAATTATACGAGGAACAAATAAAACTTAAAGAGGCACTCCCACTTGGTAACATTTTAAAACACAATTTTTAATGCCAACGGTCGATATTTGACGTGGCGACTACATGCAGATCGCAAGATATCGATAAAACATGTCATTTCCGGAGCCTAATTTTCACATTCCGAAGTTTTACGATCGTTTCTCATTATGACCCGAAATCCCCCGAACGTTTGTTGTTAGTTGTGCTGATTGACGATATTCTAGGGAGTCCATAATAAGTTCGAACGACGCAATTAATTTACCTCCCACTGCAAAGACTTTATATACAGCATTATGCCTTAACCTCAGGATTTTTTTTTAAACTTCTCCTTAGTTTTTGTCGTTTTCATTATTCTCAATCAGTTGTATTATATTTTTAACCAATACCACATAAATATTTGTTTTTACGTGTAAAATATTAGCCGCCTCTGATGACTACATTTTGTCGTCTGCCACACAGTTATGTGTGGTTCGCCGCGTGGTATGCGTCGATGCATACCACGCGGCGGCCGCTATGTATCAAACGCACTTAGTCACCTATGCGAATTCTGGTGGAATCAGCACAAATTGTTTTTTGTTTTTTCGGCAAGTCAGTAAGACTCAGCTTTCTCCCAGGGGGCATGACCGATCACCGACGCGAGTGGTACCGTGACGTACAGCAGCGTCAGCATAGACTCGTACTCCATAGCTTAGTTGACAATGCCCCCGGTGCCGAACGTTCGATGTTCGGAAGGTAAATTTAGGTGGGCCACCGGAATTCAAACTTTTGCTTTTTTGAGGATATGTTTTAATCGATATCTCGCGATCCGCGCGCAGTCGCCACGTCAAATATCGACCATTGGCATTAAAAATGCGTTTAAAAAATGTTACCACGTGGGAGTGCCACTTTAATATGGTTTAATAATATTTTAGACCCTGAAGAAGACCTGTGTAGGGTCGAAAAGTTGGTAATTTCAATACAAATTTTAACGGTAGACAAAGGGACATACTCCTTCCTTCAAACCCTATACAGAAGGGAGAGGGAAAGACTAAACAGATTTCAAGACAATCTTTACAGGTTCAAATTTGCAATAATTCATATGATACGGTTATCTTTATGCTACACACAGGTTGCTCTTCATCAACGCTCTATAAATTGGCGAAATATGGGAAGTGTTTACTCAAATGTAAGTTATTTAGACATTTTTTTATTTATATGTATGTATGTATGTATGTATGTATGTATGTATGTATGTATGTATGTATGTATGTATGTATGTATATATGTATGTAGTATGTATGTATATATGTATGTATGTATGTATGTATGCTTGTGTGTAGGTAGGTAGGCAGGTAGGTAGGTAGGTAGGAAGTAGGTAGGTTGGTAGGTGGGTAGGTAGGTAGGTAGGCAGGTATGCATTAGCACAGACATACGAATGCAGAGATGGCGATAGTAAACATGTTCACAAAACAATGGTATTTCAGTGCTTACTGATTCTAAATAATAAAGGACTTTGGTTCAGTCGAGTGACTCCATTTTGATCTGATTGTGTCAATATTGCGACATGTATACTGTTTGTCTTCAATCTGTATAAAATACCTGAAGCAGTGTCTTTGATATGAAAATCTGATTCTAGGTTTATATTTTGCACAACCCAGGAGCCGGCAGAGATAGGGGGCGTCATTTGTTCCAACTGTTCAAAAGACCTTCCACCAGTGAGCGGTTGGGACGACATTAAAATAAAGAAAATAGAAGATAGATATACGCATGAGTTCCTGAATGGAAAGTACTATCGGGAAAAGATTCCTTCTGCAAAACACCTGTGCAAGAAATGCTTCTGGTCTCCAGAGTACGTGCAGAAACATCTCAAAGAGAAAGCTGAGATATCCACAAAATCAGACATTGAAATTTGAAGAAGGAAGTGGAAAGTTTAAAGGCTGAAAGAGCGAAAGCTGAACATGAACTTATGAGTTCACAAACTAAACTTTCTGATGTTAAAAGTGAACTCACAGATGCAAGAAATGAGCTCTGGATTACTGAAGGCAAAGTAACGAAAGCTAAAAAACAGCTAGAGAGTACTAAAGACGAACTTGCTAAAGCCAAATCTGAACTTGCACAGACAAAACGTCAAGTTCATTCCGGTGAACTACAGACCACAGCAACTAAAGAAGATAACACCGTTGAACAAGCCTGCGCACAGAGTTCTAAAATCACAAAACCACAAACCGCTGTCAAAGCCAAAGAGTACGTAGCCACTGCCTTAGAAGCTTCAGATGTGAAAGACAAAGATGCAAATATCGAAGCTTCAAAGGATCACGCCACAACAACATGCCCATCGGCTCGTTTTCCTGTTCAGGTGACTGAAACCAACAAGGCCTCTGAATCACGTGATTCAAACGAAAATACAATCAAGCCAGCGAATGCCCTCGACTCGAACGGACTCGGAAAGACCAAACATAAACCTGGCAATGCACAAACCAAAGTGAAGACTGTGTCAATAAAATCAGATGCCGAGGGCGAAGCCAGCGAGTACGTTGCCACTGCTCTTGAAGCCGGAGACGCGAAAGATGAAGCTGTAAAAGTTGAAGCTGCGAAAGATGACGTCACAACGACATGCAAATCAGCTCGCTTTCCTTCACAGGCGACTGAGAATTGCAAGGACTCTGAGTCACGTGACCCAAACAGCAATACAATCAATACCATGACTGTGCAGCATTTAGTCGGTCATCGCTGACTGACCAACACAGTTTAACATTGTGATTCTTTAACACTGTTTAATGTACTTTTCAAAATCTTGTCTCCACTGTAAGAATTCCTACAATTACTGACACGGATTTCAAATACAGGGCAGGACTTATATGTGCTTACAGTTTAGTAGAATACAACATTAAACAGAAAGTTTGCGGAACGGAATTATTTCGTTGAAGAAACACACCGAGCGTTGTCCTCGTTCTGTGATTACATCATTGATTTTTTCAACTTTGACACGAATTTGTTCAGCACATAAGCAGGAGCGCCACACATTACCAGCTATACCGGAATTGTAATCCGAAAGGTAGAGTAAGCTTATTTTACAGAAGTTTGAACCGTTCTTTCCCCTTTATCTGTATTTGGACAAAGTAAAATGGTACACAACATGTCGGAAAGTATTAAATCATTGATCGTACACGAGTGTTCTCTCTCTCTCTCTCTTCTCTCTCTCTCTCTCTCTCTCTCTCTCTCTCTCTCTCTCATATCCTCATCACGCCGGATATATCCGGCGCCATTTTGAATTACCATATACCTTTAGTGCCGGAAATATCCGGCACAGTTAAATAGGCGTATTTGCTTCGTTTTTGTCCCTAAAATCCCGTAATTTCGGCATCAGCACGCAACGCGACTATTATAGATGTAGTCCGACCTGGCCTGAATGTTATTGCGCCCTCGCACGTCCGAGTACGGCCAAAATCCGGAAGCAAATATCGTGTCCCATGACCTCGACCCTAAAAGGTCAAGCTGGTCACAGAAGCATCGCGCTGATTGTTTACAGTTACCAGAAGCAGTTGATGTCATTTACTTGCATATTTTTTATGGTTTTTTTTTAATGAAATGAAATGTTTATTTATTGAAAACAAATGATTCATATGTAAATATGTTCTATTAACAGCAATATTCTGTTAATGAAACTGAAGGAAATATAATTTTTACTATAACCCAGTTAAATTTTATAGTGTCAATATGACTGGCCACATGACTGGTCATGTAATTGGTCATGCGATATGTTGTTCCCTAAATGTTGTCAATAATTTTGGATAAATCATAGCCATTTTAGATGCATGTTTCTGCATGGAAGACATAAAGAAGGTATTTACAAATAAAATGTGTTGATTTTCAAATGCAGAATTATGTCAAATGCTGATGTTTGTGATTATTTACTCTGCCTTTTATGACAAAATTATTTTCACAGGTACACCTATAAATAATGTAAAGGGTAGTTATTGTTACATATATGTAAAGACAATGCTATGAAAATTACAGCTGTATTCAAATTTGAGTCATTTTATGGATTCAAAACACGTCCTGATGCTTCAAATATTCTTTCCAAGCATATTCTTTGCCAACTCTGGTCACATGATGAGTCATGTGACCAGTCACGTGACCTGAAAATACAAAACTTATGTATGAGAAAGTGGGAAATTTCATGCTGATTCAGAAAATATATGGTTTATTGGTACTTACTTAATTTTTACTCTAAGCAATGTTGTTGCAATGACCACACCCAAGATTTTATCAATATTTACATAAGGGGCCTGGTATATAGGAATACATTGGCCTTGGTAGTCAAGGGGTTAATCTACGTTGACACCTTTTTAACATCAACATGAATTTAATCACGAGTTCAATCATAAAACCAATTTATATATTACATTCATATTCATCTTGAGCACAGTCCTTCACTGTGCATATCATATGATAACAAGTTACTACACAAGCTACTGTACAGTTTGAGATTTGTTGGTCTCTTTAGCGCTGTAAAATCTTTTTCCAAGTCCAATGTTCTCAACTCCCTATTCCCTCAGGGTTTTCGGCCGCGGATTGTCCGGGTTGTCTTCCTCCAAAGCCCTAAGTTTCAGGTCAGTTATGAATGTGAACACACGATAGTAAGATACTCAACACAGCACCGACGCGTTCTCTCTCAAAACCAACGCGTCCTCCTTGCCCTGAATAGTCCTCTGAGGGGAGTTTCTGCGGATCAATGCACTCGTTGACAAACTCTTCCTGCCGGTGTCGAAAGTACGCCAAGTCCTCGTCGAAACTTGGTCCGTAGGCTTCGACCTTCTTCCAAAATGCTGGGTTGAATACACCATGAATCCCCAACAGTGGCATCCCGAACACCGTCAATCTCGAATGTCCATTTTCCACCAATAAATCACCGATATTTACATATGAGTTCAAAAAATTGAACGATAACATATAGAAGGGTACGATAAAATAGCTCCTGTCTGCTTTTGTAGATACTCAGTTTCATAATTACATGTAGCATTTTTCTCAGCATTGTCGTAATAATTGAGTCACATAATTAGACATAATGCTGTAAGCTTACCACTCTGATCATGACAAGACGTCAGAAATCATCGTCAAGTTCACCGACACGTTTCAGG
>NC_091937.1:33634235-33639235 GCF_041260155.1 Ptychodera flava
CAGAGACATAGAAACAGAGACAGAGGGACAGAGACAGAGACAGGGAAAGAGACATACAGAGACATAGAAAGACAGACAGACAGACAGAGACAGAGAAAGAAATAGACAGAAACAGGGACAGAAACAGACAGAGACAGACAGACAGAGACAGTGTAAGATGTGAACAGCCAAACAGACGGACACATCAACCAACATAAGAGAGGAAGACACAAGACAAAGAAAAACAGACATACAGAAAGAAAATTATCAAGTATTTGTGATATGAAAAGATAACATAGCCAAAGCAAAAGACCTGTAAATGACATTCACTAAAGCCTTTTTTGTTATCGTAGATTTTCACAAATTTCGTCACAATTGTGATTAAAAGCTATCCAAAAGATTCCTTTTTTAAAATCCAAGAAATCTACTAATACCTCAATTCATAACTTTTATAAAGGCAATATTAATGCAAAGTATATTAAAATGATTCAAGAGTATGCCTGATATTCTTAAAAAACAATCACCTCCTAAACACAAAACAATATTGTTGGTTGGAGATAGAGAGAGAGAGATAGAGAGAAGGAGAGAAAGAGAGAGAGAGAGAGAGAGAGAGAGAGAGAGAGAGAGAGAGAGAGAGAGAGAGAGGGGAGAGAGAGAAGAGAAAAAGAACAGAGACACAGAGACAGAGACAGAGGACAGAGATGGAGAGCCACAAATAGGCAGAGAGTTAGACAGCAGAGACAAGGACAAACAGAGACAGTCAGAAATAAACACAGAAGAGAGGAACACAGACATATAGACAAAGAGACGAAGACAGAGACATCGACACATAGACAATAAATGGGAGGGAGCAGGAGCAAGAGTGGAGAGACACATAGACAAAATAAGAGGAGACAGGGAAGCAGAGAGAGAGAAACAGCAATAGTCAACCAGCCAGACACAGAGACAAGTACACACAGACATAGAGAGACAGAGAGATAAAAATACAGATTAGAAGAAAAAGAGACACAGATAAAGTCAGCAGTCGGAGACAACAACAGCAAAAACAATAGGTCAAGGAAAAGTATTCAAGACTACCTAAAAATCCTTTTCAACACAATAAAAAGACATTATATCGATACAAAATATGTCAATTCTTAAGTACTTACAATATCTAAATGCTAAAATCGTGTCTAAGACACTCAAGTGGTTTAAGCTTTATTACATTTGCTAAGTCTCAGCAATCTACTACTCAACAAACCTGTAATACGAATATAAGTAAAGTATATAAACTAATTCAACAGTATTTGAGCTACTGATATATAGACTTACAGGCTGTATTTACACATCAGTATCGAGGTGGAATGAGAGAGAGAGAGAGAGAGAGAGAGAGAGAGGAGAGAGAGAGAGAGAGAGAGAGAGAGAGAGAGAGAGAGAGAGAGAGAGAGAGAAGAGAGAGAGAGAGAGAGAGAGACAGAGAGAGAGACAGAGAGACAGAGACAGAGACAGACAGACAGACAGACAGACAGACAGACAGAGACAGAGAAAGAGAGAGACAGAGAGAGACAGAGAAAGACAGACAGACAGACAGACAGACAGACAGACAGACAGACAGACAGAGAGCAGAGACAGTGAGAAATTAAGATAAAAGGACAGGAAGACAGACATATAGACAAAGAGACAAAGACACAGACATCAACACATAGACAAAAAAAAGAATTTGATAGAGCAGGAGCAGGAGTGGAGAGACACATAGACAAAATGAGAGGCGAGAGGGAAGCAGAGAGAGAAACAGAAATAGTCAAACAGCCAGACACAGAGACAAGTACACAAATACATTAAGAGAGATAGAGAGATAGAAATACAGATAGAAAGAAAAAGAGACTCAGATAAAGTCTGTCGGAGACACTAACATAAAAAAAAAGGTCGAGGAAAAGTATTCAAGACTACCTAAAAATTCTTTTCAACACAATAAAAAGACAATTTATCGATACAAAATATGTCAATTCTTAAGTAATTACAACATTTAAATGCTAAAATCGTGTCTCAGACACTCAAGTGTTTTAATTTTCATTCCATTTGTTAAGTCTAATCAATTTACTTCTCAACCAAACCTGTAATACAAATATAAGTAAAGTATATAAACTAATTCAACAGTATTTGCGCTACTGGTATAAATACTTACACGCTGTATTTACACACCAGTATCGGGCGGAATTAGAGAAAGACAGAGACAGAGAGAGGGAGATAGAGAGAACAGAGACAGAAACAGAGACAGAGACAGAGAAAGAGACATTAACATAAAAAAATAGGTCGAGGAAAACTATTCAAGACTACCTAAAATCCTTTTCAACACAATAAAAAGACATTATATTGATACAAATATGTCAATTCTTAAGTAATTACAACATTTAAATGCTAAAATCGTGTCTAAGACACTCAAGTGTTTTAATTTTCATTCCATTAGTTAAGTCTCATCAATTTACTTCTCAACCAAACCTGTAATACGAATATAAGAAATGTATATAAACTAATCCAACAGTATTTGCGCTACTGATATAAATACTTACAGGCTGTATTTACACACCAGTATCGGGGTGAAATGAGAGAGGGACAGAGAGATGGAGAGACAGAGAGAGTGGGGGAGAGAAAAAGAGAGAGAGAAAGAGAGAGAGATACAGAGACAGAGACACAGAAAGAGACATACAGAGACAGTCAAAGAAAAACGGAGAGACACAGGGAGACAGGGAGAAAGACAGAGAAAGAAATAGAGAGAGAAACAGGGGCAGAGACAGACAGAGACAGACAGAGGCAGTGGTAGATGTGAACAGTGAAGCAGACGGACACATAAACAAATATAAGAGACAAAGACACAAGACATAGAAAAACAGACATACAGAAAGTAAATTATCAAGTATTTGTGATATGAAAAGATTAACATAGCCAAAGCGAAAGACCAGTAAATTACATTCACTAAAGCCTTTTTGTTATTCTATGTTATTGTAGATTTTCACGAGTTTCATCAAATTGTGATTAAAAGCTATCCAAAAGATTCCTTTACTAAAATCCAAGAAATCCAATAATACCACAATTCATATCTTGTATAAAGACAATATTAATGCAAAGCATATTAAATGATCCGCGAGTATGCCTAATATTCTTAAAAACAATCACCTCCTAAACACAAAACAATATTGTTGGTTGGAGAGAGAGATAGAGACAGAGAGACACACAGAGAGAGAGAGAGAGAGAGAGAGAGAGAGAGAGAGAGAGAGAGAGAGAGAGAGAGAGAGAGACCAAGAGACGAAGACAGAGACATCGACACATAGAGAGACAATAAATGGGAGGGAGCAGGAGCAAGAGTGGAGAGACACACAGACAAAATAAGAGGAGACAGGGAAGCAGAGAGAGAGAGAAAACAGCAATAGTCACCCAGCCAGACACAGAGACAAGTACACACAGACATAGAGAGACAGAGAGATAAAAATACAGATTAGAAGAAAAAGAGACACAGATAAAGTCATCAGTCGGAGACAACAACAGCAAAAACAATAGGTCAAGGAAAAGTATTCAAGACTACCTAAAAATCCTTTTCAACACAATTAAAAGATATTATATCGATACAAAATATGTCAATTCTTAAGTAATTATAATATCTAAATGCTAAAATCGTGTCTAAGACACTCAAGTGGTTTAAGCTTTATTACATTTGTTAAGTCTCAGCAATCTACGACTCACCAAACCTGTAATACGAATATAAGTAAAGTATATAAACTAATTCAACAGTATTTGCGCTACTGATATATAGACTTACATGCTGTATTTACACATCAGTATCGAGGTGGAATGAAGAGAGAGAGAGAGAGAGAGAGAGAGAGAGAGAGAGAGAGAGAGAGAGAGAGAGAGAGAGAGAGAGAGGAGAGAGAGAGAGGAGAGAGAGAGAGACCAAGAGACGAAGACAGAGACATCGACACATAGAGAGACAATAAATGGGAGGGAGCAGGAGCAGGAGTGGAGAGACACATAGACAAAATAAGAGGAGACAGGGAAGCAGAGAGAGAGAGAAACAGCAATAGTCACCCAGCCAGACACAGAGACAAGTACACACAGACATAGAGAGACAGAGAGATAAAAATACAGATTAGAAGAAAAAGAGACACAGATAAGTCAGCAGTCGGAGACAACAACAGCAAAAACAATAGGTCAAGGAAAAGTATTCAAGACTACCTAAAAATCCTTTTCAACACAATAAAAAGATATTATATCGATACAAAACATGTCAATTCTTAAGTAATTATAATATCTAAATGCTAAAATCGTGTCTAAGACACTCAAGTGGTTTAAGCTTTATTACATTTGTTAAGTCTCAGCAATCTACTACTCAACCAAACCTGTAATACGAATATAAGTAAAGTATATAAACTAATTCAACAGTATTTGCGCTACTGATATATAGACTTACATGCTGTATTTACACATCAGTATCGAGGTGGAATGAGAGAGAGAGAGAGAGAGAGAGAGAGAGAGAGAGAGAGAGAGAGAGAGAGAGAGAGAGAGAGAGAGAGAGAGAGAGAGACAGAGACAGAGACAGAGACAGAGAGACAGAGACAGAGACAGAGAGACAGAGAGACAGAGACAGACACAGAGACATACACAGAGAGACAGAGAGACACAAACGCAGAAAGATAGACACAACCACACACAGAAAGTGGACAGACAGAAGGTAGAGATAGACAAGACACGGACACGGAGTAATAGACAGAGACACAGAGACACAGAAACAGAGACAGAAGGACAGATGTGGAGAGAGACATACAGGCAGACAGAGACAGTCAGACATAGACAAAGAGAAACAGATACAGTCAGAAATAAACAGAAAAAGACAGAAAGATAGACATGTAGACAAAGAGACATAGACAGAGACAGAGACAGAGAGATAAGGAGAGAAAACGAGCGGGAGCAAGAGCGGGAGTGGAGAGAGACAGTTACAAAATGAGAGGAGGCAGAGAAGCAGAGACAAAAACAGAGATAGAAACATAGCC
>NC_091937.1:33644235-33676735 GCF_041260155.1 Ptychodera flava
AGAGAAAGACAGATACAGACAGACAGACAGAGACATAGAAAGACAGACAGTCAGACAGAGACAGAGAAAGAAATAGACAGAAACAGGGACAGAACAGACAGAGACAGACAGACAGACAGAGACAGTGTAAGATGTGAACAGCCAAACAGACGGACACATAAACCAACATAAGAGAGGAAGACACAAGACAAAGAAAAACAGACATACAGAAAGAAAATTATCAAGTATTTGTGATATGAAAAGATTAACATAGCCAAAGCAAAAGACCTGTAATGACATTCACTAAAGCCTTTTTTGTTATCGTAGATTTTCACAAATTTCGTCACAATTGTGATTAAAAGCTATCCAAAAGATTCCTTTTTTAAAATCCAAGAAATCTATTAATACCACAATTCATAACTTTTATAAAGGCAATATTAATGCAAAGTATATTAAAATGATTCAAGAGTATGCCTGATATTCTTAAAAAACAATCACCTCCTAAACACAAAACAATATTGTTGGTTGGAGATAGAGAGAGAGAGATAGAGAGAAGAGAGAGAGAGAGAGAGAGAGAGAGAGAGAGAGAGAGAGAGAGAGAGAGAGAGAGAGAGAGAGAGAGGGGGGGAGAGAGAGAAAAGAACAGAGACACAGAGACACAGAGACAGAGACAGAGGGACAGAGATGGAGAGCCACAGATAGGCAGACAGATAGACAGGCAGAGACAAGGACAAACAGAGACAGTCAGAAATAAACACAGAAAGAGAGGAACACAGACATATAGACAAAGAGACGAAGACAGAGACATCGACACAAGACAATAAATGGGAGGGAGCAGGAGCAAGAGTGGAGAGACACATAGACAAAATAAGAGGAGACAGGGAAGCAGAGAGAGAGAAACAGCAATAGTCAACCAGCCAGACACAGAGACAAGTACACACAGACATAGAGAGACAGAGAGATAAAAATACAGATTAGAAGAAAAAGAGACACAGATAAAGTCAGCAGTCGGAGACAACAACAGCAAAAACAATAGGTCAAGGAAAAGTATTCAAGACTACCTAAAAATCCTTTTCAACACAATAAAAAGACATTATATCGATACAAAATATGTCAATTCTTAAGTAATTACAATATCTAAATGCTAAAATCGTGTCTAAGACACTCAAGTGGTTTAAGCTTTATTACATTTGCTAAGTCTCAGCAATCTACTACTCAACAAACCTGTAATACGAATATAGGTAAAGTATATAAACTAATTCAACAGTATTTGAGCTACTGATATATAGACTTACAGGCTGTATTTACACATCAGTATCGAGGTGGAATGAGAGAGAGAGAGAGAGAGAGAGAGAGAGAGAGAGAGAGAGAGAGAGAGAGAGAGAGAGAGAGAGAGAGAGAGAGAGAGAGAGAGAGAGAGAGAGAGAGACAGACAGACAGACAGACAGAGACAGACAGACAGACAGACAGACAGACAGAGACAGAGACAGACAGACAGACAGACAGACAGACAGAGACAGAGACAGAGAGAGACAGAGAGAGACAGAGACAGACAGACAGACAGACAGACAGACAGACAGACAGAGAGCAGAGACAGTGAGAAATTAAGATAAAAGGACAGGAAGACAGACATATAGACAAAGAGACAAAGACACAGACATCAACACATAGACAAAAAAAAGAATTTGATAGAGCAGGAGCAGGAGTGGAGAGACACATAGACAAAATGAGAGGCGAGAGGGAAGCAGAGAGAGAGAAACAGCAATAGTCAACCAGCCAGACACAGAGACAAGTACACACAGACATAGAGAGACAGAGAGATAAAAATACAGATTAGAAGAAAAAGAGACACAGATAAAGTCAGCAGTCGGAGACAACAACAGCAAAAACAATAGGTCAAGGAAAAGTATTCAAGACTACCTAAAAATCCTTTTCAACACAATTAAAAGACATTATATCGATACAAATATGTCAATTCTTAAGTACTTACAATATCTAAATGCTAAAATCGTGTCTAAGACACTCAAGTGGTTTAAGCTTTATTACATTTGCTAAGTCTCAGCAATCTACTACTCAACCAAACCTGTAATACGAATATAAGTAAAGTATATAAACTAATTCAACAGTATTTGAGCTACTGATATATAGACTTACAGGCTGTATTTACACATCAGTATCGAGGTTGAATGAGAGAGAGAGAGAGAGAGAGAGAGAGAGAGAGAGAGAGAGAGAGAGAGAGAGAGAGAGAGAGAGAGAGAGAGAGAGAGAGAGAGAGAGAGAAGAGAGAGAGAGAGAGAGAGAGAGAAGAGAGAGAGAGAGAGAGACAGAGACAGAGACAGACAGACAGACAGACAGACAGACAGACAGACAGACAGACAGACAGAGAAGAGACAGAGAAGACAGAGAGAGACAGAGAACAGACAGACAGACAGACAGACAGACAGAAGAGACAGAGACAGTGAGAAATTAAGATAAAAGGACAGGAAGACAGACATATAGACAAAGAGACAAAGACACAGACATCAACACATAGAGAAAAAAAGAATTTGATAGAGCAGGAGCAGGAGTGGAGAGACACATAGACAAAATGAGAGGCGAGAGGGAAGCAGAGAGAGAAACAGAAATAGTCAAACAGCCAGACACAGAGACAAGTACACAAATACATTAAGAGAGACACAGAGATAGAAATACAGATAGATAGACAAAGAGACACAGACAAAGTCTGTCGGAGACACTAACATAAAAAAATAGGTCGAGGAAAAGTATTCAAGACTACCTAAAAATTCTTTTCAACACAATAAAAAGACAATTTATCGATACAAAATATGTCAATTCTTAAGTAATTACAACATTTAAATGCTAAAATCGTGTCTCAGCACTCAAGTGTTTTAATTTTCATTCCATTTGTTAAGTCTAATCAATTTACTTCTCAACCAAACCTGTAATACAAATATAAGTAAAGTATATAAACTAATTCAACAGTATTTGCGCTACTGGTATAAAATACTTACACGCTGTATTTACACACCAGTATCGGTTGGAATTAGAGAAAGACAGAGACAGAGAGAGGGAGATAGAGAGAACAGAGACAGAAACAGAGACAGAGACAGAGAAAGAGACATTAACATAAAAAAATAGGTCGAGGAAAACTATTCAAGACTACCTAAAATCCTTTTCAACACAATAAAAAGACATTATATTGATACAAAATATGTCAATTCTTAAGTAATTACAACATTTAAATGCTAAAATCGTGTCTAAGACACTCAAGTGTTTTAATTTTCATTCCATTAGTTAAGTCTCATCAATTTACTTCTCAACCAAACCTGTAATACGAATATAAGAAATGTATATAAACTAATCCAACAGTATTTGCGCTACTGATATAAATACTTACAGGCTGTATTTACACACCAGTATCGGGGTGAAATGAGAGAGGACAGAGAGATGGAGAGACAGAGAGAGTGGGGAGAGAAAAAGAGAGAGAGAAAAGAGAGAGAGATACAGAGACAGAGACACAGAAAGAGACATACAGAGACAGTCAAAGAAAAACGGAGAGACACAGGGAGACAGGGAGAAAGACAGAGAAAGAAATAGAGAGAGAAACAGGGGCAGAGACAGACAGAGACAGACAGAGGCAGTGGTAGATGTGAACAGTGAAGCAGACGGACACATAAACAAATATAAGAGACAAAGACACAAGACATAGAAAAACAGACATACAGAAAGTAAATTATCAAGTATTTGTGATATGAAAAGATTAACATAGCCAAAGCGAAAGACCAGTAAATTACATTCACTAAAGCCTTTTTTGTTATTCTATGTTATTGTAGATTTTCACGAGTTTCATCAAATTGTGATTAAAAGCTATCCAAAAGATTCCTTTACTAAAATCCAAGAAATCCACTAATACCACAATTCATATCTTGTATAAAGACAATATTAATGCAAAGCATATTAAATGATCCGCGAGTATGCCTAATATTCTTAAAAACAATCACCTCCTAAACACAAAAACAATATTGTTGGTTGGAGAGAGAGATAGAGACAGAGAGACACACAAGAGAGAGAGAGAGAGAGAGAGAGAGAGAGAGAGAGAGAGAGAGAGAGAGAGAGAGAGAGAGAGAGAGAGAGAGAGAGAGAGAGAGAGAGAGACCAAGAGACGAAGACAGAGACATCGACACATAGAGAGACAATAAATGGGAGGGAGCAGGAGCAAGAGTGGAGAGACACATAGACAAAATAGAGGAGACAGGGAAGCAGAGAGAGAGAGAAAACAGCAATAGTCACCCAGCCAGACACAGAGACAAGTACACACAGACATAGAGAGACAGAGAGATAAAAATACAGATTAGAAGAAAAAGAGACACAGATAAAGTCAGCAGTCGGAGACAACAACAGCAAAAACAATAGGTCAAGGAAAAGTATTCAAGACTACCTAAAAATCCTTTTCAACACAATAAAAAGATATTATATCGATACAAAAATGTCAATTCTTAAGTAATTATAATATCTAAATGCTAAAATCGTGTCTAAGACACTCAAGTGGTTTAAGCTTTATTACATTTGTTAAGTCTCAGCAATCTACGACTCAACCAAACCTGTAATACGAATATAAGTAAAGTATATAAACTAATTCAACAGTATTTGCGCTACTGATATATAGACTTACATGCTGTATTTACACATCAGTATCGAGGTGGAATGAGAGAGAGAGAGAGAGAGAGAGGAGAGAGAGAGAGAGAGAGAGAGAGAGAGAGAGAGAGAGAGAGAGAGAGAGAGAGAGAGAGAGAGAGAGAGAGAGAGAGAGAGAGAGAGAGAGAGAGGAGAGAGAGAGACAGAGACAGAGACAGAGAGACAGAGACAGAGACAGAGAGACAGAGAGACAGAGACAGACACAGAGACATACACAGAGAGACAGAGAGACACAAACGCAGAAAGATAGACACAACCACACACAGAAAGTGGACAGACAGAAGGTAGAGATAGACAAGACACGGACACGGAGTAATAGACAGAGACACAGAGACACAGAAACAGAGACAGAAGGACAGATGTGGAGAGAGACATACAGGCAGACAGAGACAGTCAGACATAGACAAAGAGAAACAGATACAGTCAGAAATAAACAGAAAAAGACAGAAAGATAGACATGTAGACAAAGAGACATAGACAGAGACAGAGACAGAGAGATAAGGAGAGAAAACGAGCGGGAGCAAGAGCAGGAGTGGAGAGACACATAGACAAAAATGAGAAGAGACAGAGAAGCAGATAGAGACACAGAGACAGTCAGCCAGGCAGACAGACAGACAAATAGACATGGAGAGACACTGAGATAGAAATACAGATAGAAAGACAAAGAGACACAGACAAAGTCAGTCGGAGACAGCAACAGCAAAAAGTAGGTGGGTAAACACAATTTAAGACTACCTAAAAATAATCCTTTGCAATACAATAAAAAGATATTCTATCGATACAAAGATTGTCGATTCTAAAGTAATTACACTTTTCAACGTTAAGATCGTGTTGAATACATTTAAGTGTTTTAATTTTCATTCAATATGTTAAGTATAATTAATTACTCCAACTTACACAAATCTAAATAGAGTATATAGAATAATTCAAGAGTAATTGTGCTATTGTTATAAATACTTACACTCTGTATTCACACACAAATATCGGTATGGCGAGAGGGAGAGGGAGAGAAGGAGAGAGAGAGGCAGACAGAGACAGACAGGCAGGAACAGAGACAGAGAGGCAGAGAGAGATAGAGACAGGGAGAGGCAGAGATAGAAAAAGAGACAGAAAACAAAGGGATAGAGAAACACAGAGACAGAGACGGATTCAGAGACAGGTATAGACAGACAGAGACAGCATAAGATATGGACAGTGAAGCAGACATACCCATAGACAGACACGGAGAAAGGCACAAAACATAGAAAAACAGACATACAGAAAAGAAAACATTAAATATTTGACATATGAAGAGATGGACACTAAGCCAAAGTGGGAGACCTGCAAATTACATTTACTGAAGCCTTTTATTGTTATTATTGATTTTTAAGCGTTTTGTCAAAATTGTGATTAAAAGCTAGGCAAAGGTGTCATTTTTAAATAAAAAATTCCATTAATACCACAATAAATAACTCGTATAAAGACAATATTAAAGCATAGACAGAGACAAAGACGGAGAGACAGAGAGAGGGACAGATAGACAAAGGACAGACAGACAGGCAGACAGACAGACAGACAGACAGACAGGCAGACAGACAGACAGACAGACAGACAGACAGACAGACAGACAGACAGAAAGTCAGACAGACAAACGGACGGTTGGACGGACAGACAGACAGACAGAGAGCAACATAGCGACAGAGACAGCCACATACACAGAGAGATAGAGAGACAGTTACATAAAGAGAGACACACAGACAGAAACAGAATCGGGGACGGCGAGAGCACAGATGATATTCACAGACAAGAAGAGAAAACTGGCGTTACAGAAAGAGACAGAGAGATGGAGAGACAGACAGGCAGACAAACAGACAAATAGAAAGAGAGGCAAACAAAGGCAGACAAACAAAGACAACGAGAAACAGATAACGGAAAGACAGAGGTAGACAGACACTGGAACGTTCAGGCAAAGACAACGATAAAGAGACAGTGGCAAAGAGTGACCCAAAGAGATATACAGAAAGAGACAAACATAGGTATTGAGTAAGATTAGCTGGCACATTAATATGTAAACATTACCATTTAATAAAATGTTTTAACATTACGAAAAGGAATAAAAATAGCATGACACTGTCTCTTTTTCTTCAAACTACTTAGATATGATGCAAAATAAAAAATCTAATATAACACAAAATACTTGCTTGCTATAAAATCAAAAATATCAGAGAGAGAGAGAGAATCAGAGAGAGTCAGAGAGAGAGTCAGAGAGAGAGTCAGAGAGAGAGTCAGAGAGAGAGAGAGTCAGAGACAGGCAGACAGACAGACAGACAGACAGAGACAGAGACAGAGAGGGACAGAAAGAATAACAGACACACAAACAGACACACAGAGAGACACACAGGCAGACAGACAGACAAACGGACAGACGGACGGACAGACAGAAAGACAGAGAATCACAAAGCGACAGAGACAGACACATGGACAGAGAGACAGTCACATAAAGCGAGACACACAGACAGAAACAGAATCAGGGACGGTGAGAGCACAGATTATATTCACAGACAAAAAGAGAAAGCGAGCAGAAGAAAAAGAAACAGAGAGATGAAGAGAGACAGACAGGCAGACAAACAGACAAACAGAAAGCAAGGCAAACAAGGGCAGACAAACAACGACAATGAGAAAGAGATAACGGAAAGGCAGAGGTAGACAGACACTCAAACGGTCAGGCAGAGACGATGATACAGAGCAAATTGCAAAGAGTGACACAAGGAGACACACAGAAAGAGACAAACATGGGTATTGAGCAAGATAGTAAGATTAGCTGGCACATTAACAAGTAAGCAGTAGCAATTAATATAATGATTTAACATCACAAAAACAGGATTAAGAATATGATGACACTGTCTGTATTTTTTAAAATTACTTACATATGTTGCGAAATAAATTTCTAGGAATAAAACAAAATACTCACTCGCTATAGATTCCATTAATATCAGAGAGAGAGAGAGAGAGAGAGAGAGAGAGAGAGAGAGAGAGAGAGAGAGAGAGAGAGAGAGAGAGAGAGAGAGAGAGAGAGAGAGAGAGAGAGAGAGGAGAGAGAGAGAGAGGGGGGAGGGAGGGAGAGAGGGGAGAGAGAGGGAGAGGAGAGGAAGACAGACAGAGAGACAGAGACAGAGACAGAGAGAAAGAGAAAGAGAAGAGAGAGACAGAGACAGAGATAGACAGACAGACAGACAGAGAGTGACAGAGAGAGAGAGGGGAGAAAACGAGAGACAGAGAGAGAGAGACACACAGAGTGACAGAGAGCAGAGAGACAGACAGAGAGAGACAGAGACAGACAGATAGATAGATAGATAGATAGATAGACAGACAGGTGAAGACAAAGACAGAGAGACAGAGAGACAGGGAGACTCAGAAACAGACAGAGAGACAGAGACAGACAGAGAGAATGAGAGCGAATCAGAGATAGAGCGAGAGAGACAGACAGACACAGACAGAGACAGAGACACAGAGACAGAGACAGCGATAGAGGGACAGTGACAGTGACATAGAGAGAGGAGACAGAGACAGAGACAGAGAGACAGATTCACAGAAAGAGAGAGTTCGGAAGAAAACAAAATAGATCGAGAAAGACAGACAGAAAGATAGAGAGACAGGTAGATTGACAGCGGACAGAGAAAAAAATAGACAGAGAAGCAAACAAAGACATACAGAGACGGAGACAAAATAAAAAGACAAAGAGAGCAGAGACAGGGGTACACAAATAGTCAAACAGACAGACAGAGACAGACAAAGACGCAGACAGTTAGAACACAGATTGAAAGACACAGAGACAAAGGGAGACAAAAACAAGACAGGGGCAGACAAAAAGAGAATGGGAGACAGAGAAATACAGTTAGATAGACAGAAAAGACAGAGTAAAAAAAAGAGAGACAGCGAAAGAGACGGAGACACAGAGACTTTTCAGGACTGCTTAAAAGCCCATGAGCTGCAATTCTGCGAATTTTTTCCAATCTCCAATTTCCTCAGATATTCAATGCAATCTACACATTAAACGATATAGTCATTAACTATGCCCCAACAACATTGCTCGTGGCAGAAAAGACAGGATATTGAAAAAGATTTTGGATTGGATTTTGGATTTTTGCTAGTGGATATTTACTCGTCCCCGAGTCTGTCTGATAGCTCAGTAAAAGCTTCGTGCTTTTCCGATTACTATATGTGTCTGTACTGTGTCTGTGTGTCGTCTGCCCCATGCATACTGTGTTGCTCAGTCGCGCACAGAATTGTAACACGTACGTAAGTCGGTTGCTGTGACCAACTTTTTGGGTTGGAAACGGTAGCCGACTGTTATTGTGTGAGGCTTAGCAGCTAGGCAATGTTGCCTTCAGTGTGTGGGGGTTCGAATCCGTGAATAATTGTACTTGAGTAAGCATCTATGAGTAAGATAATCCAAATATAAAATCATGAAAATAATGTGACAGGTTGTAGCTAATGTCTATTTGAAATGATTCTCAAAATGAAGCAAAGATATATTACAATTTATAAAGATGAAATGGCACTACGTGAAACAAAGCGTATTTTTATAATATTCAGCCAATTGTAAGTAAATTGTAAAACAAAGAAATACGGTTATGTTGACCTTTTAGCTTGTCAAGCAGTCTTAATTTCAGTGAGAAAGAACTGTAAATATATGCAAAAACTATCCTAATAACCCTATTTCACGTTATCATCTTTAAATGCTATTTTGAAAATGACCATTTGCTATGAAGTTTTAACATTTAGAATAAGAGACATTATAAATTTGATTCTCATGATTTGAGTCACTCTCTTTAGTGTAAGTCTTCAACCTATGCCATTTTAGAATGAGGTTAGATAATGTACAATAAAATAACTACATGTACTGTACATATTGTTTGTGATTTATATTAATTTTTTATCGGTAACGCCAAAATCTAGGTTTTTACTCAAAATGTATATTCCCTCAATCCTTCTAGTAAACTATTGCTACAATAATAATCTCTAGAGTCTCTGATTTTTTGAAATATTTATGAGGGGTTATAGTATCAGGAGCGTTCCTTGCCATCTTTGATGAGAATTATTACTTTGAAAAAACTGTGTTGGTTACTCCTAACTCCACCTAAAGGACGATGCCTTAAAGTTAAAGTAAAATCAATTTTTTATATGTTGTGAAAGTTACAGTGTTCAGTTAACATGTTACAAGTACTCACCAACTGAAATTAAGAGTTTGTCGTAGCAGTTGAACAGACATTGAGAGAGAAGGAGAGAGAGGGGAGTTGACAGGGAGAAAAACAGACAAAAAGGCAAGTAGACAGACGGTTAGAGACAGACACACAGACAGGCACAGATTACACAATTACAAACAGATATACAGATATAAAGACACAGAGATACAGTCACACACAAACAAAAAGTTATGAGAAGAGATTACCATGCGGTCAAAAATAAAAAGAATTGTCAATTACTCAATTACATTAATTTCTAAACTTCTTGATTCGTTAAAATATACAAAAGCTTTACACAGTTAACATCAAATCATAGTATATTACTCAATATCTCTATAAATCAAGTATATCTAGAGACTTTTCTTGCATACCATCTTAAATGTATTGACGAGTATATATAGTTGTAAACATACTCACACACTGTATCATGGACGAATGTCGACATAGAAAGAGAGAGTGAGAGAGACAGGGACAGGGACAACGAAAAACACAAGGAAGAAGGTAAACAGAGAGACGGACATGAACAGACACAGATTACACGGTGACAAACAGATACACAGATATACAGAGACATATATACAGTCACACACAAACAAAGTTATAAGAGGAGATTACTATGATGCCAAATAAAGAGAATTGTCAATTACTCAATTACGTTCATGTCTAAACGTCTTGGTTCCATACAATATACAAAAGACTTTGTACAATTAAAATCAAATCATTACAAATTATTAAATATCATTATAAATCAAGTATATTCAGAGACTTTCTTCATACTATGTTAAATATAGTGAAGAGTATATGTGGTTAAAAACCTACTCACACACTGTATCGTGGACGAATATCGAGAGAGACAGGGAGAGAGGGGAGGAGAGGGCGGGACAGAGACAGAGAAAAACAGAAAGACAAGAAGGCAAACAGAGACGGACAGAGACAGGCACACAGACAAACACAGATTACCCGGTGACAAACAGATATACAGACACAGAGATACGGTCACACACAAACAAAGTTATAAGAAGAGATTACCATGCGGTCAAAAGAAGAGACTTGTCAATTACCCAATTACATTCATTTCAAAACCTCTTCGTTCCTTAAAATATACAAAGGATTGCACAATAAGCACATATCAAATCATGTTATTAAATATCACTATATACTTAGTATATTTAGAGACTTTTCTTGCATTCCATGTTAAATGTAGTGAAGAGTAAATGTGGTAATAAACATACTTACACACTATATCATGGACGAATATCGAGAGAGAGAGGACAGAGACAGAGAAAAACAGACAGACAAGAATGCAAACAGAAAGACGGACAGAGACAGACACCAGATAAGACAGTAACCAAACATACACAGATGTATAGACACAGAGATACAGTCACACAAAAACAAACAATTAAGTTAAAGAAGAGATTACCAAGCGACCAAAACTAAAGATGAATTGTCGATAACTCAACAACGTTCATTTGTAAACTGATTGCTTCATTAGAATATACAAAAGCTTTGCTAATTAGCATCAGAACATAGTATATTATTAAATACTACTTTAAGGCTACGTTCACAAATAACGATTAGGGGGCTGGAAGAATCGCAATTGAAATCTATTTTTAGATCCCCACTTAATACCCCCAAAATATTTCAAATGCCCCTCAATATGATCAAAATTGTTCAAGTCCCCCCAAAACTCTCACGCGCAGAAAAAATAAACACGTATAGCGCCGTTCCACTTGCAGGTGTTCAACACTACTGTTATTAGCAGTTTGTAAAGTAATATTCCTAAGGCAAGTTCTTAAAGGCGCCCTTCTCAATCCCTGGTTTTCGCATTAGCAAATGTGTCAACAGCCCATTAACAGTTTGTCATTCTTTTGTTTTCCATTGAATATTTTATCAAGGAAATAATGTTTATATTAGATAAATCTGGTAATTGAGTGGGGGCTTTAAATTGATTCATTTTTAAACGCGTTGGTGAACTTTTTTGGATTTATTGGTCTTAGCCAACTTGACTTAATCCAACTCAGGCCAAGTCAATTGCTCCAGCCGAAGAGCACACGAAATGATGATCATGAGAGAGTAGGCAAATTGTGAATTCTGGCTAATTGCAATATTGTAAAAACACTGAGCACAGTGACCTACCAAAAATTTGTTTCGAAAGTACAAGACCAATATGAATTAGATGCTACTCAAAATCAATACTGGAAATATCCATCAGATAAATGTTTTAATCTCTGAAAGTTTGGGTGTAATAATGGCAAATTTAGTCTCATATTTTTTCATTTAGTCTTTACTATTCAAAGTTTTACTTTTGTATTATTTTATGACAAGAATGTAAAAAATAGAAAATCAAGCATGTTGACCCCATGTTTTTTCTTTTATATTTGATTATAGTCATGTGCCAGAATTCAAAAATTCCCAATAATTTTCAAGTTTCCTTGTCTTCCATGTGTTACTCTCTGGCCTGATCTTGTGTACAAGTATGTTTCACTGTCATGAGCGTCATTTGACCCAAAATCTTTCTTCAGCTACCATTTACATCAGGGTCAGAGCTATATCTCTGTCAGTGCTAAGGTGTGCAGTGAGAGTGACATTGCAGTAGCAGGGCTGTACCTAATAGTGGCACTGCCCGTAGGGAGAAGCTATATTAACTTTAATAATTTTGGCAATATTTCTTTCAGTTTCAACTGTGTTCTTGTTCTACTCTCTACAGCATATTGAACAGTCCAGTATACAGCTTGCTAACACATCCTGTGTATGTGTACTATGCATTGGATTACTGACAACTGACTGTCAGTATGGACTCTAATTAAATTATCACCTAATACATATTATATATACAGGCTTTGTCGACAAACTGAATATTTTGTGTTTGAGCATGCTGTAGGGAGACACCAAGAAACTGTAGTTGATATATTGCATAGAAATATTGCAAAAATCATCAACAGTTGCAGCTTCTACCCTGTTACTAGGACCAAGTTTTTTATGACAAATCATACGTTTAGATTTGTTTGAGACAAAGTAATGAAATATGGGAAAATAGTTCTAGACTTTTAACATTATTACTAACATTTCAACTGTTACGATTGGGTGACATGAAATGGTACCCATTTTTCATTGAATTACTTACAAAAACTTTGAATTGAAAAATGTAAAACATAAAAGAGAACCAAAAAAATTCTAGTCCCCCTACAGGTAGAGCAAATTTTTTATGTGCCCCCTTACTACCCCAAACAATTTTGAATCCCCCCCCTGAATATTCCTCCAGCCCCTCTAACCATTTTGTTATGCAGCCTAAATGAAGTATATTCTTTCAGCCCCTGCCATTTTAGAATGAGGTTAATTAACGTGTTTTCGTGATCTTCGCGTTCACCAAGTGTTATGCTTCAATGTATTTGCCATTGTCTATTTTAGCATAGTAATAATGTAGGAATCTATATAATTAGACGACTTCGTCTCCAAACTGCTTTCTCAGACCTTGTCATATTCAACACATAATTTCTGGTAACGAGATCAGGATTGCGAGACTACCTACTACAGCCTGAGTCATTCTTTCAGCGATTCAAAAAAAACGGAAACTCCTCCAGACGTCCGGATACAAGGAAACTACATATCCGAAATACCAAAGAAATGGGAGACGCGACCAGATAACAATTCTTCTGAAGCAAGCGAACAACATCATTTTCAAGGAAAACCCCACAAGAAAAGAAATTGAAGCACTTCACAAATATTAATATCTCGGACGAGCAAGAAATCATGAAGAAATTTGACAACTATTTTTTTCATGCATTAAGATAGCTACATACCTTATAGACAATTTAATATTTTCATTTATAGAAGTCCAAAACCCCAATAAAGTATATATTTTCTAAATATCCTGATATTAGAAAATCCGACCATGCATAGCATATATTCATCCCTTTCTGTATTTTTCCCGAGTCCCCATTCAAGTAAAATGGCGCGACAATTCCAATTCCCTGAAAAACACCTTAGTCTAGCCCCTTTGATAGTGTATATAACAAAAAACAAAGGCATGTAAAGGAAATCCGAGACATGTATTTGAAGGGTATTACCACGGCTTATTAATGCAAAATTTCAACCGGAAATCGTACAGCGTGTTCGCTAGAGAGAGAAAAAAACCGATTTTTTGAAGGTGTCAGCAAAACGCTTGTCACGTGACTATTATTCAAATAATGACTATGTACTGTGCACAGTCGGACATCCGAATATTAGAGCTTTCAGAACATATATAACTCTTTTGGGTTTTGGACATTATAATTGAGAAAAAATCAATATCCAGAAGAGTTAGAACCAGCAGACCGATATGAATATAACATCACCAGTAAGTTGACTTTTCATCGTCAAACTATTGGAAAGCATACTGACGAGCCGACTAGTTCAAATATATCGTCTGGTACGCTCGGTACTAAACACAAAGGGAAATCAGCTGCCAAAACTAATGAGAAATTAGATGGTAAAATCATAAAATGGCCAAGCTTTTTTAAAAACTTCATGTCTCTCTACTAACAGTGCTTGAACGTCCATAAGCCGATGGATTATTTGAAACATTCAAACAATTCTGCAACACTCTCAAATGCGAGACACAGTTAACGTCTTCTAACAATCGTGCTGCTGAATTTGACGAATCAATTCTTCAATGCCTAGTACCACCTCCTGATACTCAAGCACTGCGACAAACTCAGCCATTCGTCGCACCACTCAACGGAAAAAAATTTGGGCTCTTTCAGCAGAGGACCACAATATCCAAACGATTGCAGACTGTATGGTCATCAATTCTACGAAGTTACATCATATTGTCAAAAAAAACAGGCTGTTTCAATTGCCTCGGGAAATACAGAGTCAGCGACTGTAAGTCCAGAGGACAATATCACAAGTGTGATATGAAGCATAACACTTCACTCTGTAATCGGATCAGTGATCCAACTCTACGGCTTCAGAAACTTTACACTATCCTACCCCTACTCAACGTAACGCGATGCTTCACCTCAACCCGGTACCGCGAACGCTTCGCACGCTCAACCCGCCGCGGCAACTACTCAAGTACACTTCGCTACCTCGGATATAGAAGAAACACTCTTCTAAAAACCGCTGTTGTTCCTATTTCATCGGGACGGGAAAACCATCAACGCTGTTGTTCTCATCGACGAAGGTTTTAACCAATCATTTTTGCTAAAGGCTTACTTCACAAACTGAACATTAAACCGGATGGTAACCTCAATACAAGTATCGCATCATTGGAAGATCTCTCTCAAAGTAAACACTACGAAAAGGCTACGTTCAAGCTTCATACTCGCGACGGACTAATGGAAATGAGAGTGCTAATCGCGCCAAAAATCTCCGCCATGAAGAACTTTATCAAGAAACTACTTGTTGACCTTCCTCATCTACTGGGGCTACCGTTAGCCCACCCAATCTCGGATGCGTCCTCCTTCGAAATCTATATACTCATTGGCGCCTATTGCTCGTGGTACTTCATCAAAATGAAGTCATTGAAGGAGCTAGATCTACCCGTGAAGTCTAAATTCGGATAACTGCTATCTGGACCTACAAACGCGAGAAACAATCTCAACGCTGCTAACGCGACTATTCTACATATCGCTACGCACTCTATGGAAGAAGAAACGAAACTTCAGACTCTCTGGGACTTAGAAACTATCGGAATTAGAAATGAAGAGCACTCAACGGACACTAAGGTAAGCGAATTTGAATTATTTCGCGATATCGACTTATGCATCGATGGTGGCAAATACGTTGCTAGGCTTCCTTGGAAACCAGATCACCCACCATTACCAACCAATTATCAAATTATTGAGAAACGCACACGCGCCATGGTACGCAGATAAAAGCCAGATTTATTAAATGCGCGCAATCACATTATTTAAGAACAACTCTCTCGTGATTTATCAAAGAAGCTTCTTATGATGATGTAACTCGTGGACATTATCTACCTCACCGCTCTGTTAAGAAAGATTTAACTGCAGCTCCTATCTGTGTCGTTTATGATTGCAGCTGTCGACAATCAATTGACCCACCAAGTTTGAACAATAGCTTACAAACTGGGACTGCTCCAGACTGTTAAATGATTTCGCAGCTATACTACTTAGATTTCGATTAAATGAGATTGTTATCAGTGATATTGAGAAAGCATTTCTCAATGTCCGCCTTGACGAAAATGATCGGAAATTCGCCAAATGCCTGTGGCTATTAGACCCTTGCGATCCTGAAAGCAATTTCAAAGTCTATCAATTCAAACTGGTTCTCTTTTATGCGTTCTGCTCTCTGTATATTCTAAACGCCGTCCTGAAAACTCACTTAGAAATTTAAAACACAACGTAACTTGACTTTCGCTGATTTGAAAGACAACATTCACATGTTGATAATGTTAGGAGTAGAAAATGCGACCGACGCCACGAAATACTACAGCGACGCAAATGAAATCATGACTAGCCATTGATTTAAACTACGTTCTTGGCCATCCAACTGTGATCATGAAGTACGCTCGGCTCGCCAAACGCAACAAAACACTCAAACAACACGAACACCAGTGTTCTTAAAATGCGCTGGGACCCTAACTCTGATACTTTGACTTATATTAAGAAGGCTCTACCTTCTTCCAATACCTCGTAACTAATGTGAAGTTGCTCAAATCACCACAGGCTTATTCGACCCCTACGGATATCTATCGCCAGTTCCGTAAAGGCAAAATGTTCATACAGGAATTTTGGAAAAGAAAATTTGACTGGGATGAACTTCTAGGAGACGACTTATCAAATAATGGTCACCCATAGCAACCGACTTGCACGCTGGTTCTCACATTACCTTCAGTCGTCAGTACCTCAATGAAAGTACAAATCTACGCCATGAACATGAATTACATCTGTTCCCTGATGCAAGCACCAAGGTTTTCAGTGTCTCGGTGTATCTGCACTGTAAGGCTAACTGCATTGATTATGGCAAATACTTCGCATCAGCTCATACAAAGGAACTTACGCTACCGCAACCAGAATTGATGGCCGCATTATAGAATTTCAATCACTACGATGCGCTGAAAGATAAAGTAAATATCACACGTCGCTTCCTATGATCGGACAATAAAGGTTATTCGCTGGATAAGAAGCGATAAGAAGCTATCCCTGTTTGTCGCAAATAAGTAAAGAGAATCAGGAAGCTCCCATGAACAGTTAAATACTGTCCTGGGCAAGATAATCCAGCCGACCTGCTAACACCTGGAATTTCTACACGTAGACTTGGAGAAGTCTACTCTCAGGTGGGAAGAGCCTGATTGGCTCAAACATGGTGATTGGCTAGTTTGCCAATTATCTGACAAAAAGACACCACTGCGTTTCTCAAAGACTCGGATAATGCAAATACTTGACCTGCAAACACAGCGGCTACTCCTGAACAAAACGCCCACTCTACTCAAATCAAATCAGAACCGAACATGTGGTCGACACAAATAGATACAGCTCGCTCACTAAACTACTCCGCGTATCCGCTCTCATACTACTCTTCTTATCGAACTTGAAAACCCCAACGCCCACTAAACCAGTTCAAGCATCCAGTTCACGCCCCTCTTCAGAAATACCTAGTAAATGAAGCTTCACCGTTCATTATTACCGGTGTGGACTTTACCGCCACGCTTTACGTCAAACATCATCCGCTCACAAGGGTCTGTTACTTCCCTCTAACTACCCAGTGCGTGATGCGTCTACTACCTTGTTAGAGTGAAGTGGTTTGCAACTTAAAAATTCGGTGCATCAATCACATCGCGTGTAACACATGTTACAAACACAGACGAAACCAAGTTGGCACCGGTCAACTGCAAAATGTGCAACAGTAGGTCTAAGCACAGTTAACTGTTGGCTGAATAATCATACCTGATATTTCATCTTCTTCAAATATGTTCATATCGTGTGATTTTCGACCGAGTTCGAAAGACTCATCACAAAAACATAAGCGTGAGCAACATTCCAGTCATCGGCATAAAGCTGCACCGATGTTCCCAACATTCAGTGTTGGGTGACTGGAATATTTTTCACTGGAGTATTGACGCTTGTCATGTTTTGACGATGTTTTGACGATTTGTTTTTCGAACTCGGCCGAAAATCACATGAAAGGGATAGATGTACTGTTACGTTATAAATGTTCTTGCTCATTTTCACAATAAATTGAATGTGGAAGATGACATGACATAGTCTGCATAGCTATTGGGAGTTTGACGTGCATATAAACAAATCTATAGTGCAGAGCAGTCAACAAGTAACTGAGAGATCAATGAACTCATCGTCTTCGAGACTCTTGACGATGTATGTTGCTAACAAGGAAACACGACGTAATTTGGCAAATTGTTTCTGCATAATATTAGCGAGTAGGGATACCACTATGCACTATGATACTGCATTGTTTCAATCTGATGCTGGATTGGTACGGTAACTCAATGTGATTGTTTATTGCACAAATATTTGCCTCTTCAAGTCGTATGTGACGTCGTTGCCATTACTGTTTTCTTTTGATTGTCAGTCAAACTCTTACGTGTAACAGATAAGACATTCGTGATGTGTTCTCCGAGGTCACTCATGGACATAGCAAGGCTTTCGGAGCTGAAGTACATGTACTAAGCGCTTATGTAATAGGGTATTCACAGGTCACAATACAACCGCATGCCGGCGGTTTAATCAAACAATCCAATGTCTCGTTCAGCAAAGGTACGTTTTTGGGAAGCGTCGAGCTGCCTGGAAAAGCGACTTGGCAAGCGAAGATGTACGTCAAATCGCCTAACAACGGTAAGGAAACAAAGGCTTATATTTGTCTTTTCACTTGTGCCGTTATGCTGTTATTCACCTTGGACTTGTATTGAACTTATCGACAGTCACTGCTTCATTCTCACTTGCGTTCCGTCGTTTTTCTGCCGACGTTCACTCCCTTCCAAGATAATCTTCGACAATGCTACTACGTATCTCTCCGCAGCTAATGAACTTCGCAAACATTTAAACTAACAGGATTGGAACTGATTTGGCATGATTGGATGGTGAGCTAATGTCTTTAAAATCTGTAAATTTAAGCGCATCTCCTTTTCTTTTTACTTTAAACACTTGTTTTTATGAGTAATTTGTAATATCGCAACATTCAGCCATAGGGCACCTTTCGTTTTTGAGAAATCTGAAAAATATAATGATCCAATTATCCACAATTAGTTGCAATTGTGTTAACTCATCTTAATTGCAAAACTCATGGCTAACAAACGCATACAATAGGCCCTTTATTCCCAAACGTGTTCCATGATTTGTTGAATTTTGGGAATGCATGATCGGACTGATCAAGAAAGTATTAGTTGTGCAATCATATCTTTCGACAAAATGGACACTATGATCACGAAGACAGCAAGTACGTTGAACGACCACTCTATCACCTATCAGTCTTCAAATTAGGAGACGCAATGCCGTTCACTCCTTCACACATGCTCCATAGTCGCGTCCACACAAATATTCCACGCCCACTCTTTGACGACACTGAAATTTCGGACCCGTCATTCGGCAAAAGATGACATGAGAAAGTGCTATCTGCGCATTACTAAACTACAGGAACATTTCTGGCGCAGATGACAACGGAATACTTGACTGCCTTACGTGAACACCACAAGACCACGGTAAAACGGCATTGACATTAGAATTGGTGGTGTTGTGCTTGAACACAGCAACACCTCATGCTGAATCAACTGGGAATTAGCCACTATAGAAAAGCTAAACTATCGAAACGACGGCATCATTCGATTCTGCGTCATCAGAACTGCAAAGGGACCTACAAATCGCCCCATCATCAAGCTGTACCTACTGGGAATCAACGCCAACACATCACGACAAACTACAGAGAACGACGATCACGAAAACACAACAGGTAACCAGGCAACAAGTATCGAGAGGCCACCTAGTAGGACTGCAGCCGCCATCGCTCGTTGTAGAATACAATATTTTAACGATGTGTGAACTCTTGATGTTAACTCGTATATATCGAACTATATATACTCTCACATATAGGACTTATTTACTCCATATAATTTCATAGAATATAATCGAAATTCTCTCTTACTTATTGCACGTTTCACTGCCAAATTTACTGCTTGTATTTTACGATTCAATGAGATTTTGCAATCATTTGGTGAACACTTCTAAATTTCCCGCTGTGGAGCATGTTAGGAAATGTATTTTATGTTTTACGTCATTATTAGTCAGTGTCTTACTATACATACTAAGATAGAATTCCTGCTAAGATTTGAGGTACTGCTTCCCATCGCTGTTTATTTTAACAACCAAAGATTCAGTCTTCTAAGACAATATGTCTAATCCATTATATGCCTTTTTGTGACTCATAGACACTTTCCCTCCAGAAGTCCTTTATCTACTGGGACACTTTGCCTTCCCGAAGAAGAGACACTTCACCTAATGGTCTCTCATCCAAGTGTTAAGCTCACTGTATGTAGCCACTGCCAATTATTAGTACAGTAATAAATTGTCATCTACAGTATTTAACGACTTTGTCTCCAATTGCTCTCTCAGATTTGGTCACATTCCACACACTACATGTTCTATTGTTCAAAGTGGAATATAAAATTTTCAGAAAAAAATATTACGTTTTTAATCACATTAATTTCTATCAATAATGCCTACTTTCAGAATTTTACCCAGAATGTATATTCCCTCAACCTTCTAGTAAACTGATACTACAAACTAATCCCGAGAGTCACCTTTTTGAATATAAAGTGTGAGTGGGTTTCCTTGTCATCTTTAATGAGAAATATTGCTTCGAAAAAAAACTATTTTGGCTATTTGTAAAGTAACCTTACTGATGATGCCATAAAGTAAGAGTAAATTCAATATTTATATCATGTGAAATATATTTTAACAGTATTTTAGTTGACATGTTATAGGTACTCACCAACTAAAATTCAGAGTTGGCCGTGGCAGTTGAACAGACATTGAGAGAGAGAGAGAGAGAGAGAGAGAGAGAGAGAGAGAGAGAGAGAGAGAGAGAGAGAGAGAGAGAGAGAGAGAGAGAGAGAGAGAGAGAGAGAGAGAGAGAGGGAGAGAGAGAGAGAGAGAGAGAGAGAGAGAGAGGAGAGGAGAGACAGAGAACAGACAGACAGACAGACAGACAGACAGACAGCAGACAGACAGAGACAGACAGAGTCAGACAGAGTCAGACAGACAGACAGACAGACAGAGACAGACAGATAGAGACAGAGAAAGACAGTTACAGAGACAGAGACAGAGACAGAGAGAGACAGAAAGACAGAGATGGACAGACAGACAGAGACAGAATGGCAGACAGAGAGACAGAAAAAGACAGAGACAGAGACAGAGTAAGGGGACAGACAAAGTCAGGGAAAACAGACAGACAAGAAGACACAGACAGAAAGACAGACAGAGACAGAAAGACAGACAGACAGAGAAACAGACAGACAGACAGACAGACAGACAGACAGACAGACAGACAGAGAAAGAGACAGACAGAGACCCAGAGAAAGAGAAAGGAGGGAGACAGGCAGACAGAAATTGAGGAACAGGAAAAGAAAAACAGAGGTAAGGGACAGAGAGCAGAAATACGGAGACAGTGAGACAAAGTCAGTCATTGAGAGAGACGTAGAGACATACATAGAAAGAGAGACTCAGAGACAGAGAGAGACACAGAAGACGGAGAGACAGAGAGGACAGAAAGACAGAGGGGAGAGACAGACAGTTAAGCAGATAGACAGAGAGACAGAGACAGAGAGAGGAAAGACAGAGACAATAACAGACAGCAGGCAGAGAAAAACGACAGAAAGAGACCAGAGAAAGAGAAAAAAGGAGACAGACAATAAGGCACTCACTCACACAGACAGAAATCGAGAATTAGGGAAAGAAAAACGAAGTAAAGGGACAGAGATCAGAAATGTGGAGACAGTTAGACAAAGTTACAAATAGAGCCACGGAGCATAGATATAAAAATCAAATTGAATGGAGAGAGAAAAATACACATAAAGGGATATAGGGTGACAAACAGAGAGACACAAGTTGACAGACATACAAAGACAGAGACAGACAGAGACAGACAGAGACAGATTAAACAGTGACAAACAGATACACAGAAAGACCGACACAGAGATACAGTCACACGCAAAACGAAAGTTATAAGAAAAGATTAAAGTTGGAAAAAAGTAGAGAGAACAGTCAATTATATTCATGTTTAAACTTCTTAGTTCCTCAAAATATACAACACTTTGCACAATTAATGTCAAACATCGCAAATTATTAAATATCACCATTTACAAAGTATATTTAGAGGCTTTCTCGCATAGCATGAATCTTCTACCCTGGGTAGGTAACATGCTGGTGGACAGAATTGTCCTGAGGTTATCGTTCGCGCCAGTTAAAGCGATGAAATTCGTTTCTTCGCTTCGATAAAGTGTGTATGTGCGATGTATGATAGTGAGCATGCGTGCGTGAGTGCTTCACGAACTCTACAACGTGTTGAGCGGTCTCAGTCAGAAAAATGTAACAACTTAGCCGGCTATTGAACCACTCTTTTTTGGGAGTGGAGATTTAGCCGAATTTCTACCTGGGTAGGTACCACTGCTGGTGGGACAGAATTGTCCCCGAGGTTATCGTTCGCCCAGTGAAAGCGATGAAATTCGTTTCTTCGCTTCGATAAAGTGTGTATGTGCGATGTATGATAGTGAGCATGCGTGCGTGAGTGCTTCACGAACTCTACAACGTGTTGAGCGGTCTCAGTCAGAAAAATGTAACAACTTAGCCGGCTATTGAACCACTCTTTTTGGGAGTGGAGATTTAGCCGAGTGGTTCTGTCTGTAACCTCTCAGCTAGGCGACTGATGCCGTATGTTGTGGTTCGAATCCGATTGAAAACTATCCGAATTTTCTACCCTGGGTAGGTAACACTGCTGGTGGACAGAATTGTCCCCGAGGTTATTGTTCGCCCAGTTAAAGCGATGAAATTCGTTTTCTTCGCTTCGATAAAGTGTGTATGTGCGATGTATGATGGTGAGCATGCGTGCGTGAGTGCTTCACGAACTCTACAACGTGTTTGAGCGGTCTCAGTCAGAAAAATGTAACAACTTAGCCGCTATTGAACCACTCTTTTTTGGGAGTGGAGATTTAGCCGAGTGGTTCTGTCTGTGACCTCTCAGCTAGGCGACTGATGCCGTATGTTGTTAGGTTCGAATCCGAATGAAAACTATCCGAATGTTAAATATATTTGAGAGTATATGTAGTTGTATAAATACTCACACACTGTATTGCAAGAATATTGAGAGAGATAAATGGAGAGCAAGAGAGAGAGAAAAAAATAGAGAGAGATTGAAAAAGGCAAGAGCAAGAGAGTGGGAGTGATAGAGACAGCAAGACAGACACGTAGACATACAGATACATAAAATGGAAAGAAAACAGAAACAATGAGAAAGAAGGAGATTAGAGAGAGAAGAGGGGAGATGAAAGCACAGAGACAAAGAAACAGTGATAAATACATTCACAAAGACAGACACACAAGGGACAGCATGATTTTCTGTCACACATTTTGGGATTGTGTTCTCTGTGGTGTTCTTCAAGACTTGTGAAGTCCAGCAGTAGTATTTTTTCACGATTTTCAAGACCTTCAATGTCATGTTGTGTTTGTTCTGTGTACTTTGCGCAACCTCAAGCCTGCAAGCAAGCCAAAGGACTGTTCACTTCGTGTCGGTGTCTTACTCAATTCTAGAGCTCTGAGCCGTCCCAGCTGAGATAAGTAGCCTGTAAACTTTTACAGTTTTGTACTTTATCCCCGTGACTTAATGATTAGTTTTATTTTGGCAATAAATTTCACTTTAAAAGGAAAAGGACACAAAAGGGCTATCTAGTTACAATGGCCAATTTCCTTAACGTAGACGTTGAAAGATCTGTGCGCAAGAAGGTAAGTCAGTACAATATTGTGAAACATTTAGTCAGTATAGGCAAATTTGAGGAATCCATCTCGCATGATTATATGCCTGAGTCTACCAAAGAACTCAAACTATTAGCATTGCAGGCTGATTTGGAACATAAGAAATTTGCATTTGTAAAGGAAAAATTACAAATGGAAGAAAGACAACAAGATAGAATTGCAAATGACAGATAAAGAAAGATATGCAGAAAAGATTAGAAATGAAACGTCTAGAGCTTGGGTCTTAAGGAAAATTCTCCACTCCAGTCAATTTTGACATCATTAAACATTTCAGGTTTGTTGTCCCTTCCAAAACAAGGATGTTGACAAATAATTTCCCTATTTTGAGAAAATCGCTCAGAGTCTGAATTGCTCTAACAAGTCCTACTCTATGCTTTTGCAGAGTGGTGGATCTAAGCCCACCAGCTTTATTTCTTCATCATCTCAATTAGAGTCTAATAACATGCGCAACAAATTTTCTGAGGTCAAACCCCTCTTATTCCATATTAATGGGGTCAAGATCAATTCAACTCTAGATAGCATTATGGGTATTTTTGAACCATTTATTCACGATGGTTCAATGCCACTTTCTAGTGATTTTCTTCCGCTACCCCGTCAAATTTTAAGAGATACTGGGGCGTCCCAGTCTCTTTTGTTGGCAGACACCCTGCCGGCAAAAATCAGCGATTGTTAAGATGGATTGTTAATGTTACACGAGTGTAACGTTGACATTAGACATATCAAGGGCAAAGACAATTCGATTGCAGTCTCTCTCGTATTCCGAGCTTATTGTGGTTCACATCTTTAATAATACATTTATAAACAGGAAGATTATTTCTTTGAAAAATTTCCTTTTTTTGAAGAGGGGGTGTGTTATGTAGTTCATTCTCTCCCACCCTCATGACCTGAATTTAATTAATCTAGAACATTGTTCAGGTCATTGTCCTACGTGACCTTGAAGTCAATTAGTCATGTTTACAACTTTCTGGAAATTCAATTAATCACCAGTGGAGATATTTTAAAGCATTCATTAACATATCAATAGAAGTTCTAGATTGTTCTTATGTTCTTTATATAACCATTAAAGTATAAATACTAGGGCGGCATGATTTTCTGTCAGACATTTAGGGATCGTGTCTTTGCGTGTTCCTTCAAAACTTTGGAAAGTCCAGCAGTATTAATTTCAAAATTTCAAGAACTTCACCGCCACGTTGGATTTATTCTGTGGACTTTGCAGAACCCAAAGCCTGTAGGCAAGCCAAAGGACTGTTGACTTTGTCTCAGTGTCTGACTCAACTCTGGAGCTCTGACACGTCAAGCTGAGATAAGTAGCCTGTAAGGTTTTACAGTTTGTACTTTATCCCTTGCATAGTGGTTAGTTTTATATTTCACAATAAATTTCGTTTCAAATGGAAATTGCTGAGTTCACCCTTGTGTTCGTTTCCTCTCTCACACTCTCCGGCACACACATACACAACAAAGTATGTATATATATATATATATATATAATATATATATATATATATATATATATATATATATATATATATATATATATATATATATATAGATAAGCGAAAATTCATCAATACTGTCAACAATGCAGCACAAATCTATTATGTCATGCAGAGACTAATGACAAAGCTAAAATAGCTTCTTCAATATTAGATAGTGTGAAAGACATTCTAGAGCGTTTTAGATGATAAATTGTTTACTCACCGACTGAAATTCACAGTTAGCCACGACAGTTTAACGAACGATGAGAGAGAGAGACAGAGAGAGACAGAGAGAGACAGAGACAGAGACAGAGACAGAGAGACAGACAGAGACAGAGACAGACAGACAGACAGAGAAAGAGACAGACAGACAGAGACACAGACAGACAGGCGAGAGAGGGGAAAGGACAGACAGACAGACAGACAGACAGACAGACAGACAGACAGACAAGACAGAGAGAGAAAGAGACAGACAGACAGAGAACAGACAGACAGACAGACAGAACAAACAGACAGACAGACAGACAGACACGACAGACAGACAGACAGACAGACAGATAGACAATGAAAGGGAAGAGAAACAATGAGGAAGAGGGAGGTTGGAAGAAACAGAGAGGGGAGACGAAGCCACAGAAACAGAGATTAAGGCATTCGTATTGACAGGAAAAGAAGGAAAAAAGAGGCACAGACAGGAAGAGAAAGAGACATATAGATACAGTAAGATAAAGATAGACAGAAAAAGACAGAGAAACGTAGACAGAGACAGGGAGAGAGAGGGAAAGAGAGAGGGGTTGGAGAGGGATGGGGACAGGGGCATTAGAAACCAAGAGGAAGAGGAAGAGAAATACAGTCAGTGAGCAGACAAACAGACAGACAGAGAAAGGGAAGAGAGACAAGAATGACATAGTAGGAGAATAAGAGAGAGAAAGCGTGAGAAAGTGAGAGGGAGACAAAAGGGAAATTCAGAAAGTCACCGAGGGACATTCACAACAAGAGAGCAAAGGAAACAGACACAGGCACAAACAAAAGGGTGACAGTCACAGGGGGACAGATATATAGACAGAGTACCGGAGACAAATTAGACAGACAGCGATAGATACAGTGCAATAAAAAATAGTTCACAAATAATTCAACAATGAAGATAAAATATATCAACAATTTTATAGAGATTACTGACGACTTCAAAAACTAGAATAAGTGAGTATTTCGATCGTGTAAATTATATAAAACAGTGCTTTAGGAAATTATTTATAAGTACTCACCACTGAAATTTTGGCCACAGACGTTTAACAGGCATTAAGAGATTGGGAGCGAGAGCGAGAGAGATATTGAGAAAGAGAGAGATTGAGAGAGGGGGGGGAGGGAGAGGCAGACAGACAGAGATGGACAAAGAGACAAACAGAACAGAAAGAAACAGAGAGACATACACAGCGGACAGAGAGACAGACGGAGACACATAGAAAAAAAGACAGACACACCCACAGACAGACATAGACAGACAGAAAGACAGACAGACAGACAGACAGACAGGGTCAGGGAGACAGAGAGCAAAGAAAGAGAAAGAAAACAAGATAGATGGAGACACAATGAAAGGTAATTAAAGACAGCCAAAAAGAAAATTATCAATTACATATACTGCTAAACGGCGCATTTTGCCCAGATTTTGGGCAAAATGGTGGATGCGCGTGGCGCGTGATGTCAGGCTGGAATGTTCGAAATGACTGCGCCCTTGACAGTAACTCAGCAACAAAGTAGGAGGGGCAGTTACATGAACATTACACAAGTCTTCAAAAATCAATGTTTCATTATGCAAAACGTCGTACAAGGTGATATATTTGTGAAAGAGCGTACATATACTTCATCCGAATGACAGAATCGAATTATTTTTTGTTTGTTTTTGAAATTTGAAATAACATATAACACTGCAGCGGACGCAGCAGACGCAGGTGCTCCCCTTTATCAAATCGACATGTTCCATAGTGTCGTCCAATCAGTGCCGTGAATAGAATGGCGCATACCTGACCCTTTTCGTAGAAAGGGGGCAGGGAACCAGACTAGTGCACTACACACATACGTACGTACAGAGTGCGCGCGAGACTTGCTCTGGCACTCGTCCAAGGGGTCCCTTGATACCGTTTACAGTGAACGCACAGATACAGCAAGCAGGGAATGGGGCTGCTCGAAACCGTACGTATAACGGAACGGGCGTTCCGTACAGCTTTGTTAGCGCACGCTAAATTCTACTGTTCTCGATGGTAGAACGTATAATATATATATATATATATATATATATATATATATATATATATATATATATATATATATATATATATATATATATATACATATATAAGTTCTGGAGAAACAACGGAAGGCAATAGGAAAATAATTCTCATTAGTGAAGCAAAAAAATATATTATACTATTAATTATACCAATATAAAGCTTAATGACGATGCTAACAATTAGAGTTGTTTTAATAATTTGATTAGAGTTTTTTTAATAATTTGATCGTGTGAAAGATAGTCAAATGACGCTCATGACAGTGAAACATACTCATACATAAGATCAGACCAAAGAGCAAAACAAATGGAAGACCAGGAGTCTTAGAAAGTTATCAGGGATTGTTTCAATGTTGGCATGTGAGAATAATCTAATATTAGAGAAAAAACATGGGGTCACCATCCTTCTAATCTTAAAGACTAATTTAAATAAAAAATGTGTGACTAACGGAATTACTTATTTTCAACCAAATTTACCAATATTGCACCACATATTTCAGAGATTAAAATTTATTTTACGGAATATCTTAACTTTCTAGTATTGTCGATTGTGAGTAGCATCTATGTCATATGTCTTTAGAAACAACGTTAGAAACAAATTTTTGGTAGGTCACTGTACACAGTTTTTGAATGTTTGGCAATTAGCCATTGACCTGGCCAGACTTTCATTAACTCGATTCGACTAAGACTGATCAATCTAAAACGTTCAATGATGCGACTAAAAAGAAATCAATTTCAGAATTTATCTTTATTATATATGAATATGACTCTACAAACTGCAAATAACAGGTTGTGTTGAACATCTGCGAGCAGAACTGATCAATACATGTTTATTTTTTCTGCACACACATCCCTTACAAATATGTGGTCTTGTGAGAGTTTTGGAATAGAATAATTTTGATCAAAGGGAGGAGGGTTTTGCAATTATTTGAGGGCATGGAGTCTGAGGGGGTCTGAAAAAAAGAAGACTTAAATCGAGCTTCCTCCTCCAAAAACGTTATTCGTTAACGCAGCATCAGTTACAACTACTCACCGACTAAAAATCCACAGTTAACCACAACAGTTTTAGAGAGAGAGAGAGAGGAGAGAGAGAGAGAGAGAGAGAGAGAGAGAGAGAGAGAGAGAGAGAGAGAGAGAGGAGAGAGAGAGAGAGAGAGACAGACAGACAGACAGACAGACAGAGCAGACAGACAGACAGACAGAGACAGAGACAGACAGACAGAGACAGACAGACGAGACAGACAGACAGACAGACAAAGACAGAGATACAGACAGATACAAACAAACAGACAGCAAAACAAACAGACAGACAGACAGACAGACGACAGACAGACAGACAGACAGACAGACAGACAGACAGAGACAGGTTGACGGACGGACAGACAGACAGATATAGACATACAGAGAGACAGACAGACAGACAAGAGAGCGGAGAGAAGGGGCGCAAAAAACGCAAGAAATATCAAAAAGCCAGACAGACAAATAGGCATACAGACAAACAGAAGACAGACAGAATCAAAAAGAGGTAGAATAGGAGACAGAGAGGGACACAAAGGCACAGAGAAAGACAGAAATAGAGACATTACCAGTGACAGAGAGACAATGAAAAAAACAGGCACCGACACAGAGATAACAGAGATACAGAAAGATGGATAGACAGCGGGGAGACAAAACGACAGTCAAAGTCAATTTGTGACAACAACAGACACCGATATTTATAGAGACACTTCAAGACTGCTATAAAATGATTCTTAACGATTAAGCGAAAATCTATTATATCTACATAGAGAGATTTTGAAAAACGTAACGACTACTAAAAATGATTCTCAACACTGTAGCAACTATGTAAATTATCTATATAAAATTAATAACGGATTAAACAAATGGGATAGATTGTGTTTCAGATAATTAGTTATAAGTATTCACCGACTAAATCAACAGTTGGACACAACAGTTTGAGAGAGAGAGAGAGAGAGAGAGAGAGAGAGAGAGAAGAGAGAGAGAGAGAGAGAGAGAGACTGACTGTTGAAAGTATGCAGCTGTATTTTAATGGTCGGACACTGAGGGGAAACATTAACAATTAGGTAGATAGCACAATATCGCATCTCGCATCTTGAAAAGTTTGCTGCTATTCAGATGTAATTTTTTTGAAATAATCGGATTCTACTTAAGTTTTGGTGCCTACTTGTTGTATGTGTAACAAATCATTAATCTTACAACGTACTTTTCTTGAGCGATTCCAGACCTTTACAACCGTATACTGACCGTCTATATTCGCTCATTAAATGTAAAATGAGTAGAAATTCCGCTAATTTGAAACTGCTATGCTAATTTTCAGTCCATAGTTTACATGTATATGTGTATTTCTTAGCTTGGAAGGCAATCTACTACATAGTGTACCCTCTATGCTTGAAAAAATCTAGATACTACTCTTCATATCATTAGTATTGTAATGTACATAATGTATGAAAAAAGAAGAGTGTAATATATATATATATATATATATATATATATATATATATATATATATATATATATATATATATATATTATAGTTTATGTTTATTTTTAAAACATTATTTCATTTTTAAACACAGCATGTAATTTAGGTATATTTATATATTTCTTCTCAAATTCAGATAGGAGAAGAAGCTAGAATTTCGAGACCAGTGCAGTACAACCAACTGATCAGTATCCTTTTTGCCCAGGGACCCTCAACCTAAATGACGCCATATGTCAATCTTCATTCTTTAACGGGCCATTTCTTTTTATAGTTTGTGTCCCTCCTTTTTTCTGTACTTTTTTGGTGTATGAGCTGGCTCTCGAAATAAATAAATAAATAAATAAATAAATAAATTTCTATAAGAGAACTGCTGTGTATTAAGACGACTTTTTCTTTGCAGCAGTTGGTGATCACGCACAGAGAGAGTATGTGTGTAATTGGTAAGTGAAACATGTGACAGCTCATCAAATATTCTTTTGCATAGCAAATCAAAATTTGTGATACTTGGGATAGCCATATGGTATATAATTCTCTATATATTGTCTAATAAAAGATGTGATTGCACTTGCATGTTTTAAGCCACAGAGAGTTTTTCACACCCATTAAAGACATCATTATCAGTCATTCTTGCATATGCCCTTCTTCAAGACTTTGAAAGTCCAGCAGTAGTATTTTTTTCACGATTTTCAAGACCTTCAATGTCATGTTGTGTTTGTTCTGTGTACTTTGCGCAACCTCAGCCTGCAAGCAAGCCAAAGGACTGTTCACTTCGTGTCGGTGTCTTACTCATTCTAGAGCTCTGAGCCGTCCCAGCTGAGATAAGTAGCCTGTAAACTTTTACAGTTTTGTACTTTATCCCGTGACTTAATGATTAGTTTTATTTTGGCAATAAATTTCACTTTAAAAGGAAAAGGACACAAAAAGGCTATCTAGTTACAATGGCCAATTTCCTTAACGTAGACGTTGAAAGATCTGTGCGCAAGAAGGTAAGTCAGTACAATATTGTGAAACATTTAGTCAGTATAGGCAAATTTGAGGAATCCATCTCGCATGATTATATGCCTGAGTCTACCAAAGAACTCAAACTATTAGCATTGCAGGCTGATTTGGAACATAAGAAATTTGCATTTGTAAAGGAAAAATTACAAATGGAAGAAAGACAACAAGATAGAATTGCAAATGACAGATAAAGAAAGATATGCAGAAAAGATTAGAAATGAAACGTCTAGAGCTTGGGTCTTAAGGAAAATTCTCCACTCCAGTCAATTTTGACATCATTAAACATTTCAGGTTTGTTGTCCCTTCCAAAACAAGGATGTTGACAAATAATTTCCCTATTTTGAGAAAATCGCTCAGAGTCTGAATTGCTCTAACAAGTCCTACTCTATGCTTTTGCAGAGTGGTGGATCTAAGCCCACCAGCTTTATTTCTTCATCATCTCAATTAGAGTCTAATAACATGCGCAACAAAATTTTCTGAGGTCAAACCCCTCTTATTCCATATTAATGGGGTCAAGATCAATTCAACTCTAGATAGCATTATGGGTATTTTTGAACCATTTATTCACGATGGTTCAATGCCACTTTCTAGTGATTTTCTTCCGCTACCCCGTCAAAATTTTAAGAGATACTGGGGCGTCCCAGTCTCTTTTGTTGGCAGACACCCTGCCGGCAAAAATCAGCGATTGTTAAGATGGATTGTTAATGTTACACGAGTGTAACGTTGACATTAGACATATCAAGGGCAAAGACAATTCGATTGCAGTCTCTCTCGTATTCCGAGCTTATTGTGGTTCACATCTTTAATAATACATTTATAAACAGGAAGATTATTTCTTTGAAAAATTTCCTTTTTTTGAAGAGGGGGTGTTTTATGTAGTTCATTCTCTCCCACCCTCATGACCTGAATTTAATTAATCTAGAACATTGTTCAGGTCATTGTCCTACGTGACCTTGAAGTCAATTAGTCATGTTTACAACTTTCTGGAAATTCAATTAATCACCAGTGGAGATATTTAAAGCATTCATTAACATATCAATAGAAGTTCTAGATTGTTCTTATGTTCTTTTATATAACCATTAAAGTATAAATACTGGGGCGGCATGATTTTCTGTCAGACATTTAGGGATCGTGTCTTTGCGTGTTCCTTCAAAACTTTGGAAAGTCCAGCAGTATTAATTTCAAAATTTCAAGAACTTCACCGCCACGTTGGATTTATTCTGTGGACTTTGCAGAACCCAAAGCCTGTAGGCAAGCCAAAGGACTGTTGACTTTGTCTCAGTGTCTGACTCAACTCTGGAGCTCTGACACGTCCAAGCTGAGATAAGTAGCCTGTAAGGTTTTACAATTTGTACTTT